>NW_027069687.1:562455-613156 GCF_002906115.3 Quercus suber | reverse complement strand
AAAATTGCAAGAATCTAGGAAAACAAACAGAGAAGGGAAAGATTTGTTTTGCAAAGCAAACAACCAATCCAACAAAGTTCTAAAAAAGAAAAGCTTAAGGTCTGGAATAGATCTCTCAGAATCTTCGAAACAACGACTATTCCTCTCCCTCCAAAGACACCACATTAAGCCATGAGGAATGATGGACCATATATAACCATTTCGATGACGACCAAAGCTGCCTTGCCAGCACCCTAACAGCCCCAAAACAGTAAGGGGCATAACCCAAGATACTCCAAATAAACTCAAAACCATAGACCAGAGATCCATAGCAACGGGGCAATGGAGGAACAGATGGTCAACCGATTCAGCATTACTCTTGCACATGTAGCACCAATCCAAAATCCACACCTTCCTTTTTCGCAAATTATCAATCGTCAAGCATTTCCCTAAGGCAGCAGACCAAACAAAGAAAGCTACTCTAGAGGGAATCTTCTACTTCCAAATACTTCTCCAAGAGAAACCGAAGATAGTAGGACCAGCAAGAATTCTATAGTAGTCTTTCACCAAGAACCCCTTAGCTTTGTTAGGAATCCAACACATCTTGTCCTCACCAAACCCCTAATAGAAGAACCATAAATGGTTTCTATGAAGCTTGATAAAGCCTCTAATTCTCGAACATGCACACCCCTAAAGAAACTCACATCCCAAAAAGGACACCATTGGGGGATTTCATGAGCTCAGCCACACTAGCCTCCTTATTCCTGCAAAATCTGAATAGGCCAGGGTAGCTAACAGCAAGAGGATGCTCTCCACACCAATGGTCAAGCCAAAACTTCACCCTAGACCCATCACCAAGATCATACAGAATATGGCGAGAGAAAGAAGGCCAACCCTGACTGATACACTTCCATAACCCAACTCCAAAGGGACCCTTAACAGGTCTGGTGCACCAACCCCCCAAAGACATCCATACTTCAACTCTATCACTTGCCTCCAAAGGGCATCCTTCTCAGACCCAAATCTCCAAAACCACTTCCCAAGAAGAGCTATATTGAAAAGTCTTATCTTCCTTATGCCTAAACCACCTGAAGAAATAGGAGTGCATACCGTAGCCCATTTAACCAAATGCAATTTAGGTTCATCACCTAAACCGCCCCATAAAAAATTCCGTTGAAGCTTCTCAATACGATAAGCCACACTTGCAGGTATAGGAAAAAGAGAAAGGAAATAAGTGGGTAAATTAGAAAGGGTGCTTTTGATAAGAGTGACTCCACCACCTTGGATAGATACAAGCGTTTCCAACCCGCCAATTTCCTTTCCATTTTCTCTAGAATCGGATTCCAGATAGTCTTTATCGAATTGATAGCAAAAAAGTGGTGAAAAACAGCCAAAAGATTAGGCTTGATAATCCCCCAGCAAGATTGGAAAAAAGCCATAGGGAATCCATCTGGTCCAGGAGATTTATCACCATTAAAACTCTGAATAACATCAAAGATTTTGGCCTCTTCAAAAGGGCTCTCTAACCAGTTCGCATTAGCAACGGATATCATAGGAAAAATTAACACATCTGGCAAAGGCCGAACAGTCTGGGGCTCAGAGTACAAATTCATGAAGAAATGGGAGATGTAATTAGTAATCATATCCTGGTTAGAAGACAAGGTACCATTCACCATTAGGCTTTCAATACCATTATTTTTTCTATTAGAATTAGCCATTCTATGAAAGAATTTGGTATTGGCATCCCCTTCCTTCAAATGCAGCACTCTAGTATGATTTTAGTATGATTTTTGCTCTGATCCAAATTGATGTAGGAAAAATTAGGGAATTTGTCTACGTGTGTTCGTGGTGGGTTTAGGGTTGAGGAAGGAGAAGAATTAAAGAGAAATTAGGGCTGTCCAGGGGTTGTGTCAACAGTAACTTTAGAAAAAGAAGATGAAGAAAAGAAGAGAGAAGGAGAAAGAACCAACAAAGGCCAATGTGCCTATTGCCCAAAACGCTCAATTTTATTAATCAACTCATTCTATTTCCCAATTTTATTAATCAGCTCATTCTATTCCTTTTGAATACATTGAGCACAATATATATAAAGACCATAGTTGTCAAAATGTAAATCGTATCTTGAATCGATTTTTTATTTTTCTATATCATATATTGTAGCAAGATATACAAATACCTAATAAAATTTATTAAAAAAAAATGGTAGATATACATATAAAAAATATATTTATTATAAATTTGAAATATATTCAACTAAAGACTAATTTAATCATCACTTGGTTTCTCAAAAAAAAAAATTTAATCATTATTTATGTAATAATATTTAACAAAGCTAGCTAACTAAATAAATCAAATTAACATGTGTTTATAACATACACATTCAAATTGATTAAACTCAAAAGTGATAAACATGTTAATGAACTAAAATAATAATTCTTTTTCATCATACTCATCATCTTGTTTAAGCAACTTCATCTAATTCAATATTATCATAATGTTCATCATATTGCGAAATTATTTCTTTATTGACATTTTCTTCATCATCATGAACATTTATCATATCTTCTTATTCATTTGTTTTAATAATTTTTTATATATGTTTTCTTGGCATTCTACTTTCTTAGACTTATAACAAAAATAAAAATAATTATATTGTCAATTAATATGTTATTCATAGTATAGAAAAGAAATTTGCAAATATCAAAATTAAGTGTTTAGTGTGTAGTCTAAATTTTATAGGAGAAAGAGAGGAGAGGGTGAAAAAATCATGGACATTATTCTATTGGGCTCAATAAAGTAGCCCAATAATTTTATGTTAAAAAATGTCTAATATGTTGTTGGACTTAAATTAAAGCACAAATTTTAACCAAAAAAAAAAAAAAAAACTCATTTTAAACACACTTGTCTATTGTCTATGTATCGTATAATACAATACGTACGATTCTACAATGCGATATGATTTATGGACACTTAAGATACGCCCTTACGATACAGAACTTTTTGTACACGATATGTATCGTGTATCGTACGCTACTAACAACTATGATTAAGACTCTTACTTGTACTAGTAGTAATAGGATTCCTACTAGTATTAGGACTACTAGTTTGACTAGTAAACCAAACCTAATAAATACTTAGACCCAAAGAAAATAAACCTAAGATACTTAGAATACCTTAGAAGATCCTAGACTCAACTAAATTACCAAAATACCCTTAATTATCAGGAATTGCAGAAATTACAGACTTGCCCCTAAATATAAAATTGATCATAACTAATAAAATAAAAACCCAAATTAAAAATTGTTTTCACCCTAAAAGACTTGTACTTAGTTAAAATGACACAACTTTCACTTCAATTGGGCTTCACACAAGGACCCAATAAAATAATTCTTGAATAGGCAAATTTGCTAAGTAATAGCATATTAATCTTCCATGACTTCATCGCTATCCTCCATGGACCTCTCAAGTATTTGTCTATGACTCTATGAATAGATGGAATTATTGCCTATAAATCATCTTCTCTGAATTTGCTAATTTCTTTATCACTTGCCAATAATTATTATTTTACAATTAGGAAGGCACATTATACTTAATTTTTGTGCTGGCAGATGAGGTGCCATTCTATGTTGCCACAGATGAGAGGATTGTGGAAGTGCAGGGAGAAACTTTGAAGGTTCTCAAAGCTCTAGAAGCAGTAGTGGGTCACCTTAGGAAGTTTTTGGTTGATCATAGTGTTCTTCCACTGTTTGAAAAGAGTGTAAGCTCATTTCCTGTAAATTGTCTAGTTATTTATGGTTTTTTACACTGGCATAGTAATTGCGTTGCAATGTTCATTTTAGTATGCTGCACCAGCGCCTGTCTCACAAGATCGCATAGTTGATACCTGGCCAGACAAGTCCTTACTGCATACTGCTTCTCAAACTGCAATTCCCACTGATTATCCTCTCTCAATGTCCACAAAGAAGGATTCTCTATTCCTAGATCGTGAAACTCGTTTGGAGTCTCAACTCTCGGCCACTGGAATTTCACTCTATGGACAAGATCCTACGATTTCTGGGATTCGTTCTTCAGGACTTGGTCGTACTGGTGCTCCTATTGTCACTCAGGTTAACATTTTAACTATTCCTTATATTATTTGAGTTTGAAGTTTAATTCTTCAAGATATAAGACTTGGCTGACTGGCCCTTTATGTTGATACAAGATAAGTGCCTGGTGTGTGCTTTGCCTTTGGGTCTAATGAAACCAACTGTTTTTCACTTTTCCTATACTCTATGCTTCTCTGAAAACTTGCAGATGTGCTGCCTGGGGTATTTTCTATAATTTTTTTGGTTAAATTTTCACAAAAAGTTTGATTCTACATGCACCTAAAGGCGTAAACCTTACAGACTAGTTCATGACATTGAATAATTTAGATATTGATGTGGGAACAAAATTTATTGTGCCTTGAAATTAAATGACAAATATCTCCACCCATATAAGATTGCATCGGGCCTTATTATTCATTTTCTTTATAATCTGACACCAGAATTCCAGGTCATTGCTTCTTTCTTATAATACTTCCCTGAACGTTGAGCATAGAAGGTGGATAATTTATTTATTTTATGGTTTGTAGGTTGATTAGATCTTGCATTCTTTTCATTCATTTTGGTTACTAGTTTTGTTAACATTATTTCATTCATTGTTTCCTATAATCAGATTACACAAACAATGCAAATCCCATTATCTTATGCTGAGGCTATACTTGGGACTAAAGGGACCAATATTGCACTCATTCGTCGTAGTAGCGGAGCATTCTTAACCGTGCAAGAGAGCAGGGGACTACCTGATGAAATTACTGTGGAAATTAAAGGAACCTCATCGCAGGTGCAGACAGCTCAACATATGATTCAGGTAGGAACCTTTTTCACTGATTTTCTGATGCAGGACAATCAATAGAAAAAATAAAAGAGCAAGAATATTAAAGGGTAAACCTAAGAATCAGCACTTAGGGTCGCCTGGAATAAGCACCAAACTAAAATCTTAGGCATCAGCACCTAAGGTGTTTGGAGTCAGCACCCAACTATTGGAAAATATCCAATCTAAATTTCATTGATCACGTCTAATCTCCCAATACAAATAAACCAGTCTCTTATATAGAGCTAGAACTGGAAAATAAAAAGATAAAGATAACAGCATACCAAAACTATCCTAATTGAACTCAAATACTAATACTTATCTAATCTAGAAAATTAGCAAAGAAATCCTAAACTAATCCAACTACATAAGAAATCCAATCTAGTAAGGTGTGGTATCCTCATTAACTCTCCCGGGGTGGGGAAGACTCTGCCCCGTCAAGTATAACTCTGAGTAGTACTCTAGCAAATCTGGATCAAGATTTTGTAAATTGTAATTCCTCTCTTGTGATCCAAGTGTAGTCTGATATTGGTTGTCCCTTCCAGCAAACTAGGAAGCACTGAATTTCTCCATCCCTGGTAGAAATAAACCATAGGGATTTGAACAAAATCACGGGGTTGGTTTTAAACTGCTGGACCTTTATAAAATAGCCAAATTCTCATTATTAAAGATGGAGTCAGTTTTGTAATCAGTTTGAAAATCAAGACTAGCATTTGGTCCAACATGTTTCAACATTTTTAGTGATTCAGCACTACAAGCTTGTTGCTTACTTGGAACCATGACATAATCCCCTGCTTGAAATTTGATGTAATCTGAATTAGCATTGATTTTATAGGGATTATCATTTGCTGGAAATTGTTTACTTACCTCATGATGCTTATATGTTCCTATTGACTCAAGTATTCTACCATGGGGTGAAAATGTTGAAATAAAAATCAATAGAAAAAAAAAAAAGAACAAGAAAATTAAAGGGTAAACCTAAGAATTAGCACTTAGGGTCACTTGAAAAAACTCAAATAAGCACCAAGCTAAACCCTTAGGCACCAGCAACTAAGGCATTAGGAGTCAGCACCCAACTATTGGAAAATATTCAATCTAAATTTCATTAATCACGTCTAATCTCCCAATACAAATGAACTAGTGATCTCTTATATAGAGCTAGATTTGGAAAATAAAGAGATAAAGATAACAACATACCAAAACTAATCCTAATTGAACTCAAATACTAATACTTATCTAATCTCAAAAATAAACAATGGAATCCCAAACTAATCCAACTACATAAAAAATCCAATCTAATAAGGTTTGATGTCCTCATCATTTTCCAATTTTAAATTTTTAACGAACTGAACCCTGGTGTTGTTTTAGTATTGAGTTTTCAATTTTCTGGTCTTCCTCAGAAATTTTTGTTTAACTTGATAGTTGATATTGGTAGAGTTAGACTCCCAGTTAGTGGAGTTTGATTCCATGATCTTGACCCATTCTAATGGGAAGAAGGCGCCATTTGAGCATGACTATACTAGATGTAATTTCTCTATTTGCAGGAAGCTATAAATAGTCACAATGAACCCGTTACAAGCAGCTATGGAGGGCTAGATTCTGGTTTGAGGTATTCCTACTCTCAGTTGGGCAGTACATCTTACCCTTCATCTTCGTTCTCCTCACAATCATATGGTGGGTATGGATCTTCGAGTTTAGGAGGCTACAGTGCTTTCAGGCTTTGAGGTGATGAAAGACTACTGGCAAATTTGTACGTGTGGACTAATTTCTTTCCAATTAATTCTGATTAGAGATGACTAAATTCCGAATGTAGTTTGTGTAAAGTCACCAGAAGTTGTTTCTGCCTTGATTTTATGTAATACAGCTACGATCTGTGAGTAATTTTCGGGTGGCTAAGCTTGAAAAGAGGGACAGAAAATGTAATGAGATAGTAGTGATTTTCCTTATGGTCCTAAAAGTTTGATTTTCTTTATCAAAATCTGCACCCACGGGCATATTCACAGAGAGAGTAGCTCGTGGCTCATAATAAAACTCTAACCTGGGTTCTACTAGGCATAACTTGCTTAAGCATGGTTGCTGGTTGGGCCTGAAACCTATAGTAAAAGTGTTGTTCCTTCACCAAACTGGATGAGGTCAAAGTTGGAGAAAACACTGGATTAACTCGACCAACGGGTGGGTCTTTGTACAGCCGGTTAACTCCATTTCATTCATGCTTCTTTGTATATATGTTACATATTCCTCCAGACTAAAATAAAATGGAATAAAATCATAATGAGAGTCTAATTAAAAGGTAAGGAATTAAACTAATCGTAGGTCGAAACAGTTTGTGGGTCCTTGGTCGGGCGGGTGGTAACATTTCTGGTTACTTATTATGTAATAAAAGAAAGAGAAGAAAAACGAAACAATAATTAAGTGATGCTAGTGTAGTAAACTATATATTTGTTAGGAACTCATGGTTAGAACTCACTCTTGAAAATCGACCTGCAAGGTTGAGGGTGTTTAAGAACTTATAAACACATGGCTAAGCTTACATTTAATTCATGTAGAACATTAGGATCATAACAATATTTTTGATACGGTTTAGTAAACTATCATTAAAAGAATTAAAACTTTCTGCAATCCAATTTTTTACTTTCAAAATTAACCCTATTATTTATTTGAAAGTATGCTCCATTTGTTTGCTTTGCTTTTATGCATTTTATGATGTTTGTTTGGGAGTAAAATGTGGTTAACTATAAAATATTTTACAATCAACGGTAAAATGTAAATAAAAACATGTAAAACGTTTTACGTTTAAAACAAGTGTAAAATATTTTACAATTTCATTCACATAACTCTCCCTTCTCTCACTGTCAGGTTCTCTTTCTTTCTCTCACAAACTAGACTAGAAAGCCACTCATCATCAGGCTCCACCCACTTGTTCTTGGTTTGAACTTCTTAAGCTTTCATTTTTTTTTCCTTGGTTTGACCTTTGGTTTAGTATCCTCCATCATTGGCCCAACCTCCACTATTGTTGGTTCACCCAACGGTTCTTAGATCTTTTATTTTTTATTTTTTATTTATATATATTTTCCGTTGTAAGGGTTTTTTGATTTGGGTATTTTGGGTGGTTTATGGGTTGCGGTGGTGGCTCTCTCTCTCTCTCTCTCTGGATTTGAGTGGTCAGTTGAGTGGTGTGCAAGAGTTTGCACTGGTTTGGTGGAGGTTTGGGTGGTTGATGGAGTGGGGTGGGTTGGTTTTCGTCGACCTGGTGGTGGTTGGTAAGTTGCTTGGATTTGATGGATGGTGAGATTAAGAACTTTTTTTTTTTTTCATTTCATTTTACTATGAAACAAACAATTAAAAATGATTTCTTGGCATTTTCAAATACTCAACCAAACACTAAAAAAAAAATTTCAATGAAAAAAATTGAGAGACAATACACTTCAATAAAAAGAAAGAAAAAAAAAAAAATTCTATTCACACTCACATTGCCCAAAAAAAAATGCAACTTTTCTCAAAATAAAGAATTGAAAGTTAAAAAAAAAAAAAAAAAAAAAACACACACTAGGCACTACAGGCTAGTATAAAATATAAAAAACTAAAATTCAATTTACACCCTTGGATTTTACTTCAATTATTAAACTAGTCTTTTAGATTTAATTTTTGTGAATTTTATCATTCAATTTATCAAAATAAATGTTTATAATTCGATAGCAAATAAAGCCATTTAAAAAAAAAAAAAATACTCACCAAACAACAAAATTTATTAANATAAAAAAGAATATCATATCTTAGTCTTAGGCGATATTATTTAATTTACAAAATGAAACCTTAGGATTTAGGAAGTATTTATCAAAAAAGAAAGGAAACCTTAGGAAGTAATTTGACAATCAAAATAAAAGTTTCGGTTGTTAAAATTAAATTGGATTTTACCCTTAAAAAAAAAAAAAAAAAAAAAAAAAAAACAATAACAGCCGTTATCTACAAGTACAAATAGAAACCCTTGAATGGGGATAAAATTGGAAGGCAGGCATCCATATAGATAAGATAGTAAACGCAGCAGCAGGTGAGGACCGTGAGGTGAGTAGAAAGAAAGAAATGCCAAGCTTGAATCTATTTACGAATGTGCCAGTGGATGCAGTAATCGCCTCTGATATTCTCAAGGACGCCACCAAAGCTGTCTCCAAAATCATTGGCAAACCCGAGTCTGTTAAGTCCCCTTCTTTTTCTTCTTCTTCTTTTTATATCTTGTGTGGACTTCGCTAGTTAGACAAAAAAAAAAAAACTCTTATACACACACTAGTGGGCTTGATTTTGCTTACTTAATTTCATTATATATTCCTTATTCTTCTTCTTCTTCTTCTTCAGTATGTGATGATTTTGATTAATGGTGGAGTGCCTATTGAATTTGCGGGCACGGAAGAGCCAGCTGCATATGGAGAATTGGTCTCCATTGGGGGACTTGGACCAAGCGTTAATGCAAAATTGAGTTCAACAATTGCAGACATTCTTCAAACTAAGCTATCTATACACAGCTCCCGCTTTTATATTAAATTTTATGATGTTCAGGTATATTTTCTTACTTCAATTCGTTTTTTACTTTGTTATACACACACACACACACACGAGTTACTTTAAAATTTGCAGCTAATTAGTATGCCTCTGTTTTTGTTTGTATGCGAGATAAAAATACTTTCACCTGCCATAATTGGTATCACAAAGCGGCATCTTCTGTAAATATTTAGAATCATCATAACATAGTTTCCCCCATGATTCCCTGCTTAGTTGCATATTTTGTTTAGCATTTTATAACTCCTTTACCATCACCAAGATTTAATCTTTCTTTGCTACCCCTTGTCTCAACAATTTTCCCAACCCAAAAACTCTTTTTCTTCGAACATGGAAACTGATTGACAATATTAGTGGGTATTGGAATCATCATTTACATTTTCTTTCTTGCTTGATTTCTATATGTAAGCAAGCAAGATTTTTCACTGGTAAAGGCAATATCAGAAAGCATTTACTATCTTCTTTTGAAGAAAGAGTTTTCACTTTTCATGCATTGCTGTTTCTAGCTAATTTTGGTCTAATATCTGATTATCTCTTAGATATTTTATCCCTTTAAATTTTTTACACATTATTGTACTGTTATACATAGCAGAACCAATTTGTCCCCTCAGAAATCATTTTGTATTTGATATTAAACTCAGTTCAATGGTAGTCTGATCTTAAAGGGGACACTGAATACTCTTGCACGGATGGTGGTTTCTTTATAATTTGTAATTACCTGGGGTGGAAGGCAAGACTATTAAGGAAAGTAGTTCTGAGATTGTTGATTCAATGAATGGCTTGACAAGATAATGAAAGATGTAGAATCATTACAAATTGTCAAAAATAGTTACCAAATGCATAAACGTTTAACTTTAGGTCGAGGTGTAGTGTAGGAACTGATCAAAAAATTTATCAATTTATGGGCATTTGGAGGATAGATGCAAGACTACCTTTTATTTATTTATTTTTAATTGGTAAGTTACATATGCACCCATTGAGTCTTGAAACCATGCCATGATTTCACCCTCAAAATTTTCATTGCAGAATAAATGTCATTTCAACCAGAACTCCTTGGTTTGAGTCTAACATCTTTTAAGATGAAGCTTAGCAAAATTTGATTAAATTTTTGCCCCACTTCAGAGTTAATTGCACCTTATAGCTCGGTGCTTTGCCGTAGTCATAAACTGGTTTAAATGTTCATGGAAAGACTGTACTGGGGAACTATATGCTGCTGAAACATAAATAGGGCACTAGTCACTGTGTGCCAAAAGGGAACTTCAGCTATATTCTTCCATGTAATTGTCAAAAGTTACCTTTGTAGTAATACATTTTTTGTTTACTAATTAAGTTATATGCTCTTCCTTTTTCTTGGTGCAGCGATCTTTCTTTGGGTTCAATGGCTCAACATTTTGATGAGAAAGGTTCTGGGTAATGGATACATGGAAATCTGAAAGCTTCAATCCATGGGCCAGAGCCTGCTGCAGGGCTATTCTTGGTCTCAGTTGTTCTCTTTCTTTAGGGAAGAGATAACCCATGTATTTGATTATAATGAAACAAATAGAAATACTCTTTTGTTATTTAAGTTGGGGACTGATTTCCTGACTTCCTCTTCCTGGTTCCTTTGAAGTCCCTAGCCTTTTTGCTTCTGGTAGACAGTTGCTGTGCTGTCTTTTTTTTTTTTTTTTGTTTTTTTTTTTTTTTTTTTTTGAGGAGGAGTTAAATGAGGGTCTTTATGGTCATATTACACCCTCGGGCAGGGAGCTAGTGGCCTCGGGACAGGTTAGCCCGATCTCCGGGGCCCGCCTGTACCACTGTGTGGGAGTCACCTCATTTGAGTACACCTCACCACTAAGTATACCCACCCAACGAAAACCTGCTGGCAGCAGGACACCTGTGCTGTCATTTTCCGAAAACCATATAACTCCACAACTACAATAGTTGTGCTAAAAACATGTTAAGGACTTTTTTATTTTTTGTTACATTATAAATGACCCCAATTCCACAAAGTTCAAGGTCACAAATGTCTAAAAATTTAGATATTAGGCCTTTTAATCCTTCAAGCACAACAAGCTCATTCATGTGCTCCAAAGTCCGAACCCATTACACCTCATTTCAAGTAAGAGGGAATAGTGGTCTAGCAGGTAGGGGAACAAGTTTTGGGAAATACTGACATACCATTCCCCTACCCAAACACATGTATGCTTGGGTGCATGCTTCAAGTGAACGAGAAATCATGTTTCAGCCGTGCATGCATGCTTCCTTAAATCACGAATCAAAGGTAATTCACATCAAACTTGGGTGCATTGCTAAATATTGCTCAAACAGTGATAGAACACTAATAATTTTGGCTAACAGTGGTATTTGGCCATTTTCACCTATGATTTTTGTGTGGCTCAAAATGATTTGACTGAATTGTTCTTGAACCAGTCCAACCGCTCCAGTTCCTAGTTTTGAGGGTTGAACTAGTGGTTCAGTTTTTGCAGTGTTTTTATATATATATATATATATAGAGTTAGGTTCATGTTACACCTAGTGTAACTCTAAGCAATGTTATACTACCTAATAACTTGTTATTAAACTAATTTTTTGAAAATCTAACCATTGAATTACATGTTCTATATGTTCTTAACATGCATGCCAATTTTCATATCAATTAGATGTTATTTACCATTTGATCTATAAACTAATCTTTTATGCATTATTTTAAACTACAAAAACTTGAATTTTAACAATTGATCGATGACATGGTTATTAATCTTTGAGAAAATTATAACACCTGGAATAAGGAAATTATTTTATAGAGGGAAACAAATGCAGTTTTGTCCCTCCTTTAAATATACCTTGAAAAAAAGTCTAACCTTCTCTTTTAAAAAAAAAAAAAAAAGAAAAAGAAAAAGAAAAAAAAAAAAAAGAAAAAAAAAGAAAAAAGAAAAGAAAGAAAGAAATAAATGGAAATGATGCCAACAAGTGCAATTTGCAATTTATAGTTTTATCTGTTAGAAATAAAAGTTTACTTGGACAATGTATAACCAAATCTACTCCAGATCTACTTGTTATTATGCTCATTAATGCAACCTTATCCCTTAAACTCAATAGGCATTCTAAGGCTATATATATATATATATACATGAGAGAAAACCTTGTTGAATATGATAGAGAATTAATATATATATCAAATATATTATATTGTATCCGCCTATCTAGTATTAATTAAGAGATAAGATAGTGAATGACCATTTGAATAATACAAGAGTTTATATAATTTCCTTGTTATTCATGGCACTTTGTTTGATCTATTTTCTTTATTTTATAACACATTATTATCATGAAACTCTACCCAATTTTGAAAGGAATTTGTACTTCTTTTGGTCCTTGAACATTAAAGGTTATTTGTGTAGTGCTCTAAGCTCATAGTAAGTTTTCTCCCAAAGAATTAGTAATTTTATTATCCTACTTATTTCTTATAAGATGAATTAGTAATTTAATTATCCTATTTATTTGTAATCACATTGATATAAATGTCGAACCTTACAAAACTTGAATTCATTGCCCATGACACCTCGGACAATAATTACTTATCATGGATCCTTGATGTCAAAATTCATCTGGAAGCAATGAACCTTGATGAGATCATCACTTTCTTTTGCTTCTTAACATGTTTTATTGCTTTCCTAGCATGTCTACTTGCTTTCTTAACATGTTTTATTATTTTGACTTTGTTAGCTTGGCCTTCTTGGGCTATGATATGTATAAATTTCTTGTTTGTGCTTCTTGCTATGTTTATATGCTTAATGCTTTGTTTGGATGCTATGCCTAGTGCTTTTTAGCTTTTGCACATCTTGTTTATGCCTCTTTCTTGTGTTTTGGCTTTTGGGTAGGGTGTAGATCTAGATCTAGTGGTCTAGGTCTACATCCATACACCCAAGTTCAATAAAGGGTTTGGATTAGTTCCTTTTTGCATGTTTGTGCTTTGTTTGATCTTTTCCATGCTTTTTGTGTTTGGATCCATGCTTGTGTGCTTAGATCTTGTTTATTGCATCCTTGCCATGCTTCATATGTTGTTTTCCCTTTGTGGGTTTGTGTGTTTGCACCTTTGGTGCCTCTTTGTTTGTTTGGTTGCATCCTTTCCCCTTTCGTGGTTTGTTTGGATGTAATCATGTGTGGGAGTACACCTTCAAGACGTTGGCTTGCTTGCCGCTTGCCCTTCTCTCTTTTTGTTTAGCTTTGCATGTTAGGGTTTCTCATGTTAGCCTTGTATGTGCTTTATTGCATGTTTAGCTCTCCCCTTTATGTGATAACATGCTTTGCTTCCTTTATGCTTGCTTTTTGCCACCTCGCGTAGGTTTCCTTGCTTTTTTTTTTTTTTTTTTTTTTGGCATCTTTGTTTATATGTTCATACATGTGTCTTTGTGTGCTTGTTTGTGTCAACAAACTTGGTTCCTACCCATGATTTCGTGTGAGTTCACACCTGTCTTTGTACACGAAATCCTGAGTCCCTTTTAGGAACTTTGCTTGGTGGCACACACGTCGTTCGTACTCCAGTATAATGGAACTTTGCTTGTTTGCCCATTTGTGTGCTTTCTTTCCTTGTTTGCTTGGCTTGTGTATTTGCCTAGTGCTTTCTCTGCTTCTTTATTATCCCTTTTGCTTGTTTGCTGGCTTTGTGTTTTCTTTGTTTTTTGCATGTACACGCTTGGAGTGAGGGCACAACTTCTATAAAATGCAAGCAAAAATGGCAAAATTCAAGCAAAAGAAGCAATCCAAAAAAGGGCAATGATCAGTAGATTAAGAGGCTTAGCCTCCCTATGTGGTTTTCTCTCTCTCTCTCTCTCTTAGCCTTCTCTTTAGAACCATGTTTCTAGAACTAGGACTTTCTTTCCTTGTATCTTGCTTAGGCCGCATTCTTAGGGTATGACAATGTTTGATCTTTATCTTTCTTGTACCTTGCTTGGGCTGTGTTCCTTAGGTATGGCAATAACTGATCTTTACATTATCTAATACCTTGCTTGGATTATACCCTTGGAATGTTGGCAATGTCTAGTTTATTTTCCTGTTCTGTGTGCTTGCATTGTGCATGCTATATATGTATGTATATATATATATATGATGGGAACACAAGTTAAGAGCGTTCGTCCATAGTGGTCGTCCACATACAAACCACATCCATAACCTGATCACATCCAGAAGACCTTTCCAAAGATAGAGAAGAAGTAAGGGAGCTAAGGGTAAGAGCAGCGAAGTTTGTCCTTATAAACGAGGTGTTGTATAAAAGAGGTTTTTCTCAGCCATACCTGAGGTGTTCGTCCGTAGTGGTCGTCCACATACAAACCACGTCTATAACCTGATCACATCTAGAAGACCTTAAGAGGAGACTAACAATGGCATCGAGCGTAGGAACAATGCACGTCCCTCTATAATAAGACCATCTAATTCCAGGGAAGTCATCCATAGCACAATGGTAAGGAAGACTAGATAACACTTGGAAAATCCTATAAGTACTCATAAAGTTCTATATGATCTGACCATGATGATATACTCTTAAAACGTGGAGGGATGATCCCGTAATCCACTCCACGTACCCTATTTACCCATTCTCTCCATTTACTACTCACATCACCCATGATGGTGGAGGAGCTGCACAAATAAACCCACTTTAAACTCTCTATAAATGGAGCAAGTCCCTTTCACTCAAGGTAGGTTCTACCATTCACAATTTCCCATTCTTGTATTCTAGAGAGAAAACTGATTTAACCATCGAAGGGTCCTTGGCCGGGTCACACTGTTCACCCTTGACAATTCTTTCATTCTTTTTAGGACTTACAGCCATTACCATAGTCTGAAGCATTCTAGTCTATTGATTTTCATGCATCATCAATATATATATATATATATATATATCTGCTTGTTTAAAGATGGTCATGCACTTTGTATGATGGACTCACATGATTAGGAGGGTACCCTTCGTGATCATGGGAGCTCTTGACCTTGGAGTGTGGGTATGCATTCAAGGCGATTGCCGTAGATGCATATTCATGCTACATTGTGTGCATGATTGTCGCAGTGTGATTGCTTCGATCCATGTTAGCTAGTTACATTAGTTTCCTCATGTATGCAACATGCGTCAATGTGCTTAACGCTTTGGTGAGTTTCGGCTTGCCTTAGTAGAACATATTGATGCATACTGTATACATAGATATGAAATCCTGTCGGTGCGCTATAGGGCACCAAATGCGAAACTTTGTCGGATTTTCACTATGAAAATGGGGCATCTTTTTGCCGTTTCTCATAGCAAAAGCTTGGTCAAATAGTATTTTGTGTGCTATGACACATTTAAGGCAAAATATTGCCTGATTTTTGCCACGAATATAAGGCGAAATGCTGTCGGATATTCACTATGGAAATTTGGTAACAATTCCAAATGTGCCAGCAAATCATTAATAAAGGCCACACCCCTTTCCAAAATTAAACCTCAAAGCCTAATTCTTTTAAAACCCCCAAAGCTAATGCCAATAGCTTGTTTTTAACTGCCAATATTTGAAAATTAAGATTTTACCAAAACATAGGACTATCTTCAGAAAGGCATTGTGAGGTGCCTAACACCTTCCCCACATGTAACTAGACTTTCGAACTCAAAAATCAAGATTTTTTTACCATCCATGTTAGATTAGGGAAAACAACCATTTTTCTTAGCCTTGGACTAGTAATAAAATCAAATAGAGTCAGGTGACCAATAACACTTTAGAAAAATAAAAAAACCCAATGATTGGTAGTGACTTCACTACCTTTGGTAATAATAGATTAAAATTGACTTAATTCAGTCACACACCAGAGATTTACCATTTTTCATAGCACCTAAGCTCAACAGCCCCCCGACACATGGGGATGCGTGCGAGCATCGCCGCGAGGCATCGACAATGATGTTGCATGTTTGCCAATAATTGAATAATGAAAATTAGGATGAAGAGAAGTCATTATTCAGCTATCCTAAACACGTTTACCTTTTCTCACCCATTTTGAGCCTTCAAAGTTGTTTTCTTTCAAAGTAACCCTTGTTAAGAACTACCCCTTACACTAAGGGCAAGAAGTGGAGTAAAAGAAAAAAAAAGTGAAGTAAAGTGAATCAAAAGTGAACAAAAAGAAGTGAAATGTGAAGTGAAATATAGCAAAAAAAGTGAGAATGGAGAAAGTGAAAATGAAGAAGTTGTTTGTGTGAACTACGTTAAGCTTGATCCCTTTTGGGTACATAGGCAACCTTGTAAGGTGTAGCCACATAATATCATGTATTGAGAATTTGAATTAGCTAGATTTTTATGAGAATAAGTTGTAGCACTTACTCATTACTTATTATTTGTTTGTTTCTTGTAAAGGTAAAAGAACCCACAAGGCTGAAAATGCACAAGGGCGGTCTAGGTAAAAGTTAGAGCCTAAAAAAATAATAATAAAAAAGAAAAAGAAAAAGAAAAAGAAAAGGAAGTGAATTAGCCAAGCTATAGGTAGGGTGGACCCTACAAGGAGGATTCATCCTAATGATTGAATGTTTTGAAAGTTATCAACAATAAATCGAGTGTTTAGTTCCCATTTTTACCATGCCCATTAGGATGATCTTTTTATGTGTCTTCTCTTCTTAAAGTCTGCTCTGTGTTCCTCTTGTCATCTTTGTTGTCATTTGTTTTGTGTATATCTATGTTTGTCTCTTCTTTAAAAGTTGTCGTGTCTGTCTTTGTCTTTTGCATCTTCATGTTTGCTTGCAATCCTTGCAGTTGATCTGTGATCTTTTGTTGTTTGTTTTTGTTGTCTTGTGTGGTTGTTTGCATTTTTGATGTCTCATGCGGTTCTTCATGTGTTTGTTTGCTTGTTTGCATCCTTGTTTTATTTTGGACCTTAGGTCCATTTCATACTTCGTTTGGGCCTTAGGCCTCTCCTTGTTTTGTGTTGGGCCCTGGGGCCATCCTCATTTTGGTTTAAGCCCTAAGCCCATCTTCTCTGTCTTTTTGTGTGAATCTTGTGTGTTTGCATAAATGGTTATGTTTGTGTAACCCCTATGTTGTTATGTGCAAATCTTTTGTGGCCATATGCATCTTTGATGTTTAATGTAAGTCTTTTGTGATCATATTTTGTGTTACTAAACTTTTGTATGCATCTCTGTTGTTCATGTAAGTTATGTGTGATTGTTTATTATGTATTTTGTGATCACATATTTCTTTGTGTGTTTGTGTTTTGCATCCTTGTATACGTCTTTAATATTTGCATGAGTCTTGCGTGTTTCTTCTTGCAAATCTTATGTGATTGTGTGTTTGTGTGAGCCATGTGTAACTGTTTGTGTTTGGACGTAAATGCTCGGTCGAATGGTCCCTTTGGCATAAATGTTCATTCTTAAGTGGTTTGTTTGTGTTTGGATGTATCGGTCAAGTGGCCTCTTTGGCGTAAATGCTCATTCTTAAGTGGCCTATTGTGTTTGGAAGTAAATGCTCGATTGAGTGGTCCTTTTGGTGTAAATGCTCATTTTTGAGAGGCTTGTTTGTGTTTGGAGGTAAATGCTCAGTTGAGTGGTTGCTTTTGGCATAAATGCTCATTTTTTTTAGTAGCCTCTTTTATGCTTGGACATAAATGTTCACTTCGAGTGGTCCCCCCAAGGTCCTTAAAACTCAAAGGTGGAGGCCTTAAAGGTCGAAAATATCTCTGATTTTCTTTTATTTCTCTTATGGTACATTTCTTGTTTGCATGATTGCTTGCATGTATATGTATCATGATCAGGTAGAGGTCCTTAAAACTAAAAGGAGAGTCCTTAAAACTTGAAAACATCCTAGATTTTCTTTTGTGTCTCATGTGGTTTTTCGCACTTCTTGTTGGAAGTGCACTAATCACTTTTTTTGTTTTTTGCATAGGCCATGTTTGCATTTGCTTGCATGTTTGTGTGTTTATGTGTAACGTGTGTGTGTGGACTCAAAAGTTTATTAACTTACAAAATGTTTTATCTCTTTAGGATTTTAACTATACTTGCAATGCAGGCATAGTTAAAAGAGGGGCAATTGTAGACACCTCATTTTGTAACTGCTAATAACTTTTAGTTCCCTCCCCCCCCTCACAATGATGAGCTTGACATATGTCAACCAAGGGTTATTAAAGAATTTACAATAGTTTGGAAGTAATCACAACTCAAAAGTGCTAAAATCACTTTGAAAACGATGCTAAAAAATGACATTTTCTTCCTGTTTTGACTATAATTTTTGATATTGAGTGAGGTTTGTTTCATTGGAAACTAGACATCATGTGCTTCAATTTGAACATAAATTTTGCATGATTTGGATTTATATCAAGTGAGTTATGACTGTTTGAAGTCGAGCCAAAGTCATGGGGATAAACATGCATACGCATGAGGTTAAAGGTGCATACACAATGTTGAGACTGCATATGCACCTTTGTTTCCAGATCCTTAGAACTTTAGTTTTAAAGGCCCAAAACATCATTCTTTGATGTAGGACGACCCCTAGATCTTTGGAAACGTCCAAATGCCTTAAAATAGCCCTGAAAACCCTAGTTTTAATGTATAAATACTCACCTTTTGTCTCCAATCAAAGCCCTAGCTATAAAGAGTGCCTTCATCTTTTATAAACCCTAGTTCATCTTTTCTAAAGTCACCATAGCACCTTTGCACCTTTTTTTGGTCTTCTAAAACCTCTTTTTACCTTTTCAAAATATTTTGTTCTTGAGTTTTGATTACCTAAATTATTTTGTTTTATTATTATTCTTGTTCTCTCAATCTAATCTCAGTATTGTAGGTACTGATAGGTCGGTTAAACAATCTCAAATCTATGATTCTAAAGCAAGATGAGTTTCTTTCCCATGATTTCCCACTTTGTTACATAGGATACACCTGATTCTTTGTTTGATGTTATCTTTAGTGTTTTTATCATAGGCATTATATGTTTACATAATTTTTTTTAATGTAAGTTTATATCACTTACTTGGCTAAGCAGGTGTCATGCCACCTCAATAAAAAATAAACGCCTAACCCACCGTCCAGCACTTTTTAATCTAGTCAACAAATGCACACTATTCCTACTTGAATAGAAAAAACCTGTTACCAAACAACATCATCTTTGTTGCCCAAATCAAAATCCCTAAAACTCAAAACCTCAGCTCAGACTCTTGTGCTCTCATGCTCTCATGCATGTGGAAGCGGTAGAAGTCCTGTAAGGTTGTAACCTCTGCAAGAGGTCAGTGGCCTCCGTCTGGTGAGGTCTTTTTGAAAAATAAAGTTTGGAAGACGAGCTAGAAGCATTCTGGAAAAAGCTATCCCTCATTGAAGAAAAGGATGAGCAGGTGGTGTTGGGTAGCAATAGCATAAAAGCAGCAAGAAAGTTGGGCATAAACTATTTAGTTATGAAAGTGTTATCATAAAGAAGCATCTCACTGGATGCACTATGAAAGAACCTTAGAATGGTGTGGAAATCGAATAAAAGTATGTAGATTTCAGAGTTAGAGGACGAGCTGTTCATAGTGGAGTTCGGGGACGAAAGGGACAAGAAGAAAATAATGGAAATGTGACCCTGGAGCTACGATAAACAATTGATTATCTTACAAGAATTTAAAGGGGAGCAAATGCCAAAGGAAGTGGTTCTCAAATGGTCTCCCTTTTGGATTCAGATACATAATTTGCCACTAAAAAGCAGAACGAGGGAAACAGGGTACTCAATTGGTGCAACAATAGGCGAAGTGGTAGAGGTGGACGTCACAGAGAGTGGAGTGCAGTAAGGGAAATGCTTGAGAGTCTGAGTGATGGTGGATGTTACACAAAGATTAATCTGAGGAAAGAGGGTCACCATCGAAGGAGGGGAAGGAAGGTGAGTTCAGTTCAAATACGAGAGACTTCCAATTTTTTGCTATCATTGTGGTCTGTTAAACCATGGCATGAAAGATTGCACTGAGGTGGAAAAGAGGGGTGAACAATCTAAGATGAAGGAATTCTAGTATGGTGCTTGGCTAAGAGGGGAGCTATTAAGAAAGCTTGTGAGAGAGATAGATCAAATAGGAAGAAAGAGTCCAATGGATAAGTTCAAAGAACCCAACCAAGGGAGAAGTGCTCGGATGGAATTGGTGGTCCAGTAGGCCGGCGGCGATGCGGTGGAGAAAAACCAACTCGAATTAGGATTGAAAGGGGAGAGTGGGAAATCGAAGTCAACGATTCTAGTCCACGAAGGTGGAAACAATAGGAAAACGCCAAACAAGACAGACGAGGAGGTACAGGGTAGTGTGCCTAAACACGAAAGGGGAAGGCAGGGAAGTCACCAAAGTTCACTTTGCCTATCCTAGGATATAAACCTATATTGGAAAATGAGTCTCGAGGAAAAGGGAAGGATAAGATGTAGTGGGAGACAATGACACCATGGCAGGAGGTTCCAAAGTTTGTTTTTAACGAGGGCCAATCATCTGGTGAGCACCAGGGAGAGGTAAAGCCCGATAAGGTAGAGGCAGCCCAAGGCCCAATGTTAATGTTATACAAGGAAGAAGTGGGTTGGGTTGCTGAGTGTCTAGGCCCAACGAGTGGGCACTAGAAGCAAAAGGCAGGGGAGGTTCAGCCCAAAAATTTAAAAGAGCAACCAAGTCCAACTGAAGTCAAGCCCATAATTCAAAGCCAAGTAAAACATGAGAGCCCAGTTCCATTGCAGTAGTTGGAATCAAATGTCATTGAGGTCAAATGCAATAAAGGGTGTAAAGAGAGCAGAGCGTTAGGGAAGGAGAACACTACCATGGATGGCGGAGTGGCGACAACTGCGACGCAACGCCGCCAAGCTCAATGAGTCTTCTAGCATGGAATTGCCGGGGTCTTGGATCACCCTCGGCAATTCGAACTCTCACTGACAAGGTGAAAGTGAAGAATCCGATCCTGGTCTTTCTATCTGAGACCAAAGTGAGTTCAAGTAAGATGAAGGGATTCCAAAATAAAATAGGGTACACGGTGGGGATTATCGTGCCCAGTGACGGAAAAAGTGAAGGCTTAGCTATGATTTGGAAGAAAGGAACAGAGATATGGCTGAAGAGTTGCTCTAATTCTCACATAGATGTCGTGGTGGTGCGTGAGGCAGGACAAGCTCTGTGGAAAGCAACTGGATTTTATTGCCAATTTGACTCGGGTAAGAGAAAAATTTCTTGGAGTCTTTTAGAATCTTTGAATAAACAATGTGATATGCCCTCGGTTGTCTATGAAGATTTTAATGAAATAACCCATACTGATGAGAAATTGGGATGGCTAGATAGGGATGCAACACAGATGTGGAAGTTTTGGGAATGTTTAAGCAAGTGTGGTTTAACAGATTTAGGATTTGTGGGCAGAGTTATACTTGGTGTAATGGAAGAGTAGGGGAGCAGAGGACGCTGATTAGACTAGATAAAGTGGTAGTGAATGAAGCATGGAGAATCATGTTTAAAGAGGCTAGTGTCTACCATTTGGCTATGTCTGCGTCAGATCACTGTATTATTGCTTTGTATCTGAAGAGGAAAAATCCAACAAGACCAGTGAAACGAAGGTTTTTGTTTGAAGCTATGTGGACTCGTGATGAAAGGTGTAGGCAGATTATTAAGAATGCATGGGATCCTCTTTGAGATGATATTGACTTCCAAATCCTTGAGAGACTAAAGAGCTACCAAGACCATCTGTAAAGGTGGAACAGGGAGGTCTTTAGCAATGTCGACAAAACTTTAAGAGTTAAACAACAGCAACTACAAGAGCTGGAGGCTTTAAATATGCTACATGAGACTGCTGAGGAGATAGAGGGGTTGAGGAAAGAAATTAATGAAGCACTGATAAAGGAAGAAGTGATGTGAAGCCAAAGATCAAGAGCCTTGTGGATGAAATACAGAGATCGAAACATGAAGTTTTTTCACGTGACAGCAACACAGAGACAAAGGAAGAATAGAATTGAAGGCCTATGGGGAGTGGATGGGCAATTGCAAGAAGAGAAAGAAAGGTTTGAGGAAATTATATTGGAGTATTTTGAAAAAAATATATAGCACAGAGCATCCTCGTGAATATGAAGTAAAGGTTGAAGATGTTGAAAGCTGTATCACACCAGAAATGAACAAATCCTTAGTAGAGACCTTTAGAATGGAGGAAATCAGATGTGCCCTTAATCAAATGCATCCTACAAAGTCTCCCAGCCCCGATGGTATGTCCCCTTTATTCTTTCAGAAGTACTGGGATGTAGTAGGTCTTTATGTGACAAAGTGTGTTTTACAAATTCTGAATTTTGGTAGATTACCTTGTGTGTTGAATAAGACATATATATGCCTAATCCCGAAAGTGCAGTGCCCTTAGAAAATTATGGAGTTCAGGCCAATCAGCTTGTGCAATGTAATATATAAGATAATGTCCAAAGTTCCAGCAAACAGTCTGAAACGTATCCTACCAAAGGTTATAGGAGAAGCTCAAAGCGCCTTTGTTCCAGGGAGATAGATCATTGACAATTTTTTTGTTGCCTTTGAGACTAAGCACAGTATAAAAATGAAAAGGAAAGGAAAAAAAGGATTAATGGCTGTCAAGCTTGATATGAGTAAGGCGTATGATAGAGTCAAGTGGAAGTATTTAGAAGGGGTGATGAGGAGAATGGGCTTTCAGGAAAAGTGGATCCAACTATCTATGATGTGCGTGAGAACAGTGTCTTACTTCGTACTCATTAATGGTGAACCAAAAGGACGAATCATTCCTACAAGGGGGCTACGTTAGGGTGACCCCATCTCACCGTATCTCTTTTTGTTGTGTGTGGAAGGGCTTCCGGCCATGCTTCAAAGGGAAGTTAGGATGGGGAGGATAAGGGGGTATCAGTTTGTAGAGGTGCACTGCAAATCTCCTACTTATTCTTCGCCGATGATAGCATAATTTATTGTAGAGCAACATTGGAAGAGGCCAATTGGGTGAGCAAAGTTTTGAAGGATTATGAGAGGGAGTCTGGCAAAAACTGAATAAAGAGAAAACATCTCTCTTTTTTAGCAAAAATACTAAAAGTGAAGTAATGGAAGGGGTGAGTATCTACTTGGGGCGCAAAGGATATAGATTGGGTTGTTTTTTGGAAGTTAAAAGAGGAAGCAAAGGATATAGATTGGGCTATGTTTGCAACAATGGCATGGAGTATATGGAATAACCAAAACTGATACAAGCACGAGGGTAAGATCAGGCCTGTGAAAACAATAGTCAGTGATGTGGTCAGGTATGTTGAGGAATTCAGACAAGGCTTCACTTCAAATCCAACCATTCCCAAGCAACCTCCTCAAATTGGATCTGAATGGCGCCCTCCAAATGCTGGTTGGTACAAAGTAAATGTTGATGTAGTAGTTTTTAAAGTTGCAGGCAGTTGCGGAGTGGGGGTAGTGGTTAGAAATGAAGAAGGCTATTTGATGGGAGCAATGAGCAAAAAGCTCCCTTTTCCTTTGGGGCCTTTGGAAGCAGAAGCAAGGGTAGTGGAGGAGGGAATTTTGTTAGCAAGGGACCTTGGCCTTAATGAGGTAATCATTGAAGGAGACGGAAGATTGTTATGAGTGCCCTTGTGAACTCAAACCCCCAGTATACCCCATCCTTAATACAGAAAGTAATGGAAGGGGCGAAATACAGGCTACAGGCTTTCAAGTCACGGCATATCCAACACGTTCATAGAAGTTGTAATAGGCAGCTCATACGCTTGCAAGGCATGCTTTTAATGTTTCAAATAGCATAGTTTGGGTGGAAAATACTCCCCAATGATTTCAATACAAATATGTATGGATGTATCAAATTTGGGTTTATCCCTTAATTAATGAGAGTTCACTAGTATTGACTATCAAAAAAAAAAAAAAAAAAAAAAAAAACTTACTCTCAGCTGTCAACGCTCAAACACATACAACAACAACAACTACATGACCAAGACGAAGAGCTTCAAAATTCTTATTTTTTTTAATGTGAATTTGTCGTTGCTCAAAAAAATTAAAAACAATTTTAAACTTTTCTTTGGCTTTTGCATCTTTCTGCTCAGCTTTCTCGGCAACCAAACAGACTCAAAGAAAAGTAAAACAAACAAAAGTCTCTAAAATCACTCACTGCCTAAAGTTATACGGCAACAAGATCTTCAACAAGGTCGCGAGCGAGTTCTTCCGGCTCTGAAGAAGCGTGAACAGTGAGACCGAGCCGTATGTGATTTTCCAGAACTGCGCGTCACTGATATCTTCATCTCCATCACTGAGATTCAACTCGATTACCTTCCCACCTACCTCGGCTTTGCAGTCGAAGTCGTCGCTTGAGGATTTACTAAAGAACAATAAGAATGGCAAATGAACAATAAGATTAGGAAAATCGTTCTTCGCCTCACTTTAGCCCATTTTGATTGTTACTGCTTTTGTTGTTTTTTCATAGCTTTTAGGTCTGATGTACGAGTTCTCTTTGGATATAAATGAAAGAAAAGAACAAACAATCAGTAATATGGTTGACGGCGAAGAGTAAGACTAAAGGTGAAGGTTGTCTTTGGGGCAGGAGAAAGAGAAACTAGGGATGAGGAATTTTATCTTTGTCTAAGGATAGAAAAGCGGAGTTTCAACACACCCATCCGGCAGCAGTGACGCCGCAGCACAGAAACCATACCAGATGGAAGCCACCGAAGCAAGGAGTTTACAAAGTGAATTATGATGGAGCAGTGTTTAATCAACAGGGCAAAGCCGGTCTTGGTGTAATCATAAGGAATCACGAAGGCGCTGTTATGGCTTCAATGGTGCAACAAGTCCTACTCCCTACCTATGAAGAACGGGTGCGTTTCGGGACTCGGGTGCGGGTGCGGGACTCGGCAATTTTTGAAAAAGTAGGGTGCGGGTGCAGCGGGACTCGGCGATTAAAAAATTATTAAAAATATTTTTATTTATATTTTCTATATATTTTTACTATTAAAATATTCATAAAAAACACATTGTTATGCCTTGATTCACAAAACAAAGAAAGAAGAAGACAAGAAACACATTACCATGCCTCTGAGGTCAGAATTTCGGCTGTTCCGGCGAGTTTCAAGGCCGATATCGGCCTGTTTCGGCCGTTTCCGGCATATTTCGGCCGTATCGGTCACCGGCCGATATTTACCGATTCTGGCCAAATCGAAGCCGATTCTGGCCGAATCGAAGCCGATTCTGGCCGAATCGAGCCTCGTTGGCGCGAATGGAGCCTCGTCGGTGCGAATCTGAGAAAAAAAAAAAAAATCAGACAACTGCGAGTCGCCACGTCCCACGTCAGGCCGCGTCGGACTCGGGGGACTCGGGTGCGGCACCCTCCCAGCCGCATCCATGCTTTCTAGCTCCCTACAACAGTGGCTCAAGTTGAAGCTCTTGCAGTCCGGAGAGCTGCTGTATTTGCGCTGGAAGTTGGTATTACTAAGGTGATATTGGAGGGTGACGCAGAAACCATAGTCAAGGAGCTTCGGGAACCAAATCCTTCTCTGGCTCTGCATGGCCATTTGATTCAGGATGTTAAACATTTACAAAACTCTTTTAATTTCCTTAGTTTTACTCATGTACGTCGCGAAGGGAATAATGTTGTACATGCATTGGCAAGGTGGGCTATTAAAGAGCCTAATTTAACTGTCTGGATGGAAGATGTACCACTAGATATTCGCCAATTTGTAATGGCTGATTCAGCTGTGACTTGATTTTTTTTTTTTTTTTAAATATATGAAAGCTTCCTTCTCCAAAAAAAAAAAAAAAGGATGAGGAATTTTATAAAAAAAGAAGACAAATATTTGTAAAAAAAAAAAAAAAGAAAGTCAAAAGTTACTATTAATAGGCACCTTACTGTGCCTGTTAGCACAATCATTTTAATATTGTTTGGTTACAAGTTTTGCTAGTAAATAGAATTGCTGAAATAGCTTTAGTTTTTGCTGAGGTGGCAACTCATGCCCTTTAAAATTGCAAGGATTTTGCAACAATTGGCAATTTCCAGCCACTTTTGAAAAAAAAAAAGTGACAATAATTACCCACTTTCAGAAGAAGTGGCAATTTCTTGTCATTTTGTAACATATTGACAATTAGTAGCCACTTTCAAATTCAGTGAGATTGCAACAAAGTGGCTATAACTTGCTACTTTTAAAAGAAAGAGATAATTTATTGTCAATTTGTTATAAAGTGGCAATTAGTAGTCACTTTCAAATTTAGTGAGATTGCAACAAAGTGGCTATTATTAGCCACTTTTAAAATAAGGTGGCAATTTCTTGCCACTTTGTAAAAAAGTGGCAATTAGTAGCTACTTTTGAATTTCAATGAGTTGCAACAAAGTGACTATAACTAGCCTTTTGAAAAAAAGTGGCAATTTTTTGCCACGTTGTAATAAAGTGGTAATTAGAAGCCACTTTTGATTTTTAAGGACTTTGCAACAAAGTGGCATAATAGCCACTTTTAAAATAAAGTTGCAATTAGTAGCCACTTTCGAATTTCAATAAGTTGCAACAAAGTGACTATAATTAACCACTTTGTAATAAAGTGGCAATTAGAAGCCACTGAAATTTGAAAGTGGCTACTAATTGCCACTTTATTAGCAAAAAAGTGACTATAACTAGCCACTTTTAAAAGAATGTGGCAATTTCTTGCTACTTTGTAATAAAGTGGCAATTAGTAGTCACTCTCGAATTTCATTGAATTGCAACAAAGTGGTTATAACTAGCTTTCAAAAGTGGCAATTTCCATTTTCTTTCAAAAGTGGCAATTAGTAGCCACTTTTGAATTTCACTATAATTAGTCACTTTCGAAAGAAACTGACAATTTCTTGCCACTTCTAAAAAAAGTGGCAATTAGTACCCACTTTTGAATTTCAGTGAGATTCCAATAAAGTGGCAATTAGTAGTCACTTCGTGAAGGACTGGATCCTGCTCTTCCTTCATAAAAGACTAGATCCTGCTCTACTCTTCCTCACTTTTTTTGGTCTCTTCTTTGCTCCCACATATTTTATTATGTGTAAACGACACTAGTCATCTCATAAAAGTGTATAATTTTGCAACACCCCAAATGGGTATAATACACTGCACATTATTCTTAAGGCTTCGAGGCTATCAGTACGATAATTAAACCCTACTATACTGAGCATGTTTCTCTATCAAAATACCATTCACTTCTATCTCACAAAAGTTTAAAACATGGCTTAACTATTCCTCATACCTAAAAAATCCAAAAGTTGCTTAGAAAAATCATTATATGAATAATTTAAGATTTTATAATTCTCTCTCCTTGTAAAGTATGTATAATTAGGGCCCGTTGTAGTTTAGCTTCATTAGTAAGCTAACTCATTATTTTATCATTTGTTTTGTGGCTTATAAATACTCCTAAACCTCTCGTTAAATACACCATTTTTATTCTTTGCTTAAGTAGTAGAACAACTTCTGCTCTTCCTTGCTTTTCTGTTCTGCTCTATCATACTAGGCTCTTCCGTAGTGGAAGAGTAGGCTCTGGCCTACTCTTCCCTACTTACTACTCTGCTTTACCCTACTCTTATGGTCTACTCTGCTCCTGTAGTGGAAGACTGGGTTCTGGCCTGGTCTTTGCTCTACCCTTCTTTTCTGGTCTGGTCTGCTCTTCTGTAGTGGAAGACTAGGTTCTGGTCTGCTCTTCCCTTCTCTTCTGTTTTTCTTTACCTTCCTCTTCTAATCTGCTCTTCCGTAGTAGAAGACCACTCTACTCATCCTACTTGTTTTGGTCTACCCTTCCAATTATTTGACTATTTTTTTGGAGTGGTTGATCTCAACATTGGCGTGCATTTAATCTTTCACTAAAAGCAAAGGGAAGTAGATCGTGTGCGTAAATCTTTATGAGCAATTTTTGGCAGTCAGGCATAACAAACGTGTAACCATTTTGTCCCATTCCTACCATCTAAGAACATATCCTCTCTTATAAGTTGATGATGCCAAGTTTTAACATATCCTCTCCTTTTTATTTTTTATTTTTATTTTCCAAAGAAATAAAGGACTTTAAAGACATGTCCAATTTGTTAAAATGCAAGTGCTTCAAGCCATAGAATGATTTAATGAAAATTGCAACTCCATGAATTGAATTTGCAAATGGTATTAACTATTGGCTATTAATGCGATTATTAAGCCGTACCACATTGAACATGTTTCTCTATCAAAACATTCTTCGTGCATGCAATAGTTTGTTAAATAAAGTCCTGTTTTCACTACCAACTAAAGATAATGTAATTACAAAGCAAAGACCATGGATAAAAACCCCCCTCGATATATTTGGACTCTTGCTTCAGCAGGCTCAAATCAAGAAGAGAAAAAAGCACGCCAATCAGGCCTCGGTCGATCCAACTCACAATTATATGGGTTCTACACTAAGAATGTCTTCAACATCTCTATACAGCAAGGTACCTCAAGCTGGACAAAACAACAAATACTAGTATAACATGGTTACCAACAACTGCTCCTAGCTGCAAAAGCAAAAAATAAATTGTTTATCCCCAAAGATCAATACGATAGGAATGATTAAGGTAAATCTGAAACGCAAATATATTTAAAAATTAAAAAATAGAAGATCAAAATCTTATATAAAAAATATCATGCTAAGTAAAATCTGGTAGTTGCTCAAAAAATGGAATAGAGAACAAAACAATACCTGACTCAAGTATTAAGGTTTAAAATTTTCTACTTTTAAGTTGATAATGACAAAGCAAGGCAAACAATTCTGAGGAGCTCCCTACCATTCCATACTTGTACCTAGATCAAAGGATGACAATTCATTACTTGGTATGCGTTCTAACTCATTAAGGGTATTCTTTCACAACTTAGTTGTCAACTCTCATAGATTTTCATTCATTCTTATTCTTTATCCTAACTAGGCTCCTTGGAGACCCTAGAATTATCCCAAAGGCAACCAAACAAGCAGGCATACGATTATACATCAAACATCAAACATACAACTTTTCAGCTCAATCCATTAACCCCAAAGCCTACTCCAGCAGCATATACTTCGCTTACAAAATTTAAATGGGCTATCAAACCACGTCCAATTTTCATGCCAATTTACAGAGTAACTCCTTTGGATGTCTAGTACTTGCCATAATAGTTTCAGAGTCAAAGAATAAAGCCATTATTTATCAAAAACCGTACAAGCCAGTATACTCAAATCTGCCCTAACAGAATTAAGGATAACTTAGAAACTGCACCATTATTTTTAAATTCATCCAATTGTTGTGAGACCAATTCCATTACAAAAAGTGTATTAGCATTCATAAGAACTACCCCTAGCATCCAAATTCACAGAATAGAATTTAATCCAACATTTTCATGTTGAGAACGCAGAATATGTTATAGTGGCAGATTTAACACATTTACACAAAATCATAAAATAATTTCATATGGTCTTATTATCGAATGGGGATTTTTATACACATTAGACAAGTCTGACAACACTTATAAACAGTCATTTCACCATTTATAACAAAATGAACAAGAATCCCAACAGTAACAGCAATTTGTACTCACCCGAGCGTTTCTTAATTTCTTAATCACATACAATAATTAATTAGTTAGAACCCTAGCTCATCTTCTAATAACCACAAATCATGTAAGGTTGAATTTAATCAACCATTTTGTTGGCTTTATTCCGTGCCAAATTTGCTTGTATTTTAGCATTTAGTAACCCTGTATTTAAGTGGGAATCTTGTAAGGGTAGTGAGTGAGAGAGTGTAAAGAAATGCTCAAGATTGTGCAAAGAAACAGGGACTTGCGGCTGGATCTCGCAGGTGGTTCACGACTTGCAAGTCGCTAGAAGTTGCACACGTGCCAAGCATGCCAGAAGCTAAAGAGTCGCGCCAGCTGTTGCATTACAGGACAAAAGTCCCAGGCTGGCCAGGCCGTTAACTCGCGGCTTGAACTCGCGACTCAACCTAGTCGTGAGGTCAAGTCGCCAGAACACCCTATTTTGAAAAACCTGACGTTTCACATTCTATTCCTATCCTAGTATAAATACCCCTCATTCCCAAGAAATGTAGAGAGCTTCTAGAGAGAATTTTGAGAGAGAAACCCTAGAGAAAACAAGATTGCCTCATCCACAATCTTCACCCAAGAGACTCTTCAAATTCCTCTACTCTTTTCCTCTCCATTGATACATCCTTGAGAGGTTCTTGACCAAATCCTTTTCTCACCATACCCACATCTGTGAGAAGGTTCATTTGGTGCTAAGGGAAGTAGTTTGGAAGGGACCAATGACTATTGGTTGATGTTATGGTTTATAGCAGAATCCAATAAGCTAGAAAAGAAAAAGGTTTGGCGCAACCTCGTTGGAGCAAGAAGCTTGGAGGGCTTAGGTACCTGGGTAGATTAGGCTTGGAGGGTCTATTGCTGTTCATGTATCCCAATTACATTTTCTAGTGGATTATTGACCGCTTGGAGGGTGGTAGAGAGGTTTTACGCCGAGGGCTTCGGTTTCCTCTTCGATAACATATCTTGTGTTGTCCTTGTGTTTGCATCTCTTTTCCCTTTATCTTTACCATTTAATTGCTGCTGTGATTGTGATTATTTATGGTTTAGATTGTTTATCTATTCTATTATAAGCTTGATTATCATTTTTCGCACATATATTGTTTGATATAAAGTTTGAATTGGTTTTTTATTGTTTGGGGGTCTAAACGTTCATAGTGTTTTTAACGCTATTTGAACTTTCAATTGATATCAGAGTTGGTGCACTTGTTGTGGTTTAAACACCCTAGTGCGATCCTAGACCCCTTTGGTTTTGGATGTTGCTATGGAAAATTGATATCAGAGTTGATGCACTTGTTGGTGCCATGCTGAATTGTGGTTTAAATGTTTGTGATAATGACTCTATGAGTATATTTGAAGGGTGTCCTAACAATGAACTCTTAGAGTTGTTAAAAACTAAGAAACATGCAAGGATGTTTGCTCACATGCTGAAGCATTTCGAAAATAAGAATCACATCTTACACAATAGTCTATGTGAGTCTAACTCCTTGATTAAGAAGTACAAAAGAAGAAACAGAATACTGTGTGAAAAAGGTTGATAAACTGAAAAAGAAGATTCAATCTAACAGATGCATGGATAATGAAAATGAATTTCTATTTGATGGTCAAGAATGCTTGTCTCATGCTTATCTATTTGTGCACACCTCTTTGAAGGTTTTTAACTCATGCTTATGGTGTCTTGATAGCGGTTGTTCTCATCACATGACAGGAGATACATCACTATTTAAGACTCTCAAAGAGAAAGATGGTGACTATGTGGCATTTGGTGATGGTAGTCATGCTTAAGTTCTTAGCAAAGGGACTGTTGAAATACCGAAATTACCTCTACTGAAAGATATGTTATACATCAAAAAGTTGAAGGCAAACCTCTTAAGCATCACTCAAATATGTGATAAAGATTTTCTTGTCCAGTTCTCAAAGAAGGGGTGCTTATCATTAATGAAGAAGGGATTCAAGTCTTGGAGGGAAATAGGACTACCGATAATTACTATGGAGTTGTTCCTACAACACCTATTTCGTGTAGAAGTGCTCATGTTGACATGCTGGAACTTTGGCATCACAGATTTAGGCATGCAAATTTTAAACAAGTGGCTAAAGTTTCTAAACTTGAAGCAGTTGAGGGACTTCCAAAGTTTGGGAAGGTAGAGAAAACTATCTGTGGAGCATGCCAAATGGGAAAACAAACAAAGACAAGTCATCACAAGGTGAATGTGATTGCTACCTCATGGTGTTTGGAGCTTCTCCATGTTGATCTGATGGGTCCTACAAGAATGAAAAGTCTAGGAGAAAAGTGGTACATTATGGTCATTGTTGATGATTTCTCAAGATACACTTGAGTTGAATTTCTTAGAGAAAAATCAGAATCATGTGAAAAATTGGAAATTCTATGCAAAAGGTTACAAAACGAAAAAGGGGTTCCCATTGTCAAGATAAGGAGTGATCATGGCAAGGAGTTCAAGAATGCAAGATTTGAGTCGTTTTGTGAAAAGAACGAAATCAAAAGGGAATTTTCAGCTCCCAAAACTCCTCAGCAAAATGGAGTGGTTGAAAGGAAGAATCGAGTGATCCAAGAAATGGATAGAGTCATGCTACTTAACAAGCAAATTCCTCAAAAGTTTTGGGGAGAAGCCGTGAACACTTCATGCCACATTGGTAATAGAATATTCTTCTGAGTGGAAACAAAGAAGACTGCTTATGAGATTTGGAATGGAAAGAAGCCAAAAGTAAAGTACTTCTAGGTGTTTGGAAGCAAGTGCTACATTCTAAATGATCGGAAGAACCTTGAGAAATTTGATGCTAAAAGTGATGAAGGTATTTTTCTTGGGTATTCTACTACTAGCCGAGCATATAGGGTCTTCAACAAGAGAACTAAGACAGTAATGGAGTCCATCAATGTGAAAATTGATGATACCATAACTAAGGTAGAAACGGTTGATGATGGGGAAGGATAGCACACCAAAGAACCCATTATTGAGGCCGAAGCTCTTGATATAGAAGTTGAAGGAACTACACCAGAAAAGGAATCAACTCCTTTGAACACAAGAATGGAAACGAGATCAATGTCTAGAACATCGAGTCTTCTTACTTCTCCAAAAGTTCATCCTCCCATCTCCCGGAATGATGAAGTCACCACATCGAAAAGACCATCCTCAAGAGTGATTAAGAACCATCCTGATAGCAACATCATTGGATCTTTAGATGAAGGTCTTCGATTTAGAAAAGGGAACATACTCCTGGCCAATCATGTAACATATCATTGCTACCTTGCCCAATTTAAGCCAAAAAGGGTAGAATAAGCTTTCCAGGATGAAAATTGGGTAGAATTAATGCATGAAGAGCTGAATCAATTTGTGAGAAATGATGTATGGGAACTTGCTCCAAGACCAGAAAATGTTCATGTCTTCGGCACTAAATGGATATTAAAAAACAAGATAGATGAAGAAGGAGAGATAATTAGGAATAAATCTCGGTTGGTGGCACAAGGATATACTCAAGTAGAAAGAGTAGATTTTGATGAATCCTTCGCTCCCGTGGCAAGATTTGAGTCTATTCGAATTCTTATGTCCATCGCATGGACCATGAACTTTAAACTCTACCAAATAGATGTAAAATGTGCATTTCTAAATGGATATCTGAATGAAGAAGTGTTTGTCGAACAACCTAAAGGCTTTGAGGATCCTCACTTTCCTGATCATGTGTAGAGATTGAAGAAAACCCTTTATGGCTTAAAACAAGCCCTTAGAGCTTGGTATGTTCGACTTACTCATTATCTCCTGGAAAGAGGATTCAAAAGAGGTTATGCTGATCGAACTTTTTTTGTTAAAAATGATGAAGATTACCTTCTGGTGGCTTAAGTATATGTTGATGACATAGTATTTAGAGCTACGATTGATGATCGAGCTATAGAATTTTCTGAGGAGATGAAGAAAGAATTTGAGATGAGTATGGTGGGGGAGCTTACATTTTTCTTGGGCCTTTAAGTCAAACAAAATAAGGAAGGTATATTTGTTTCACAAGAAAAGTATGCGAGGAATATTGTCAAGAAGTTTGGACTAGACTCCAAAAAGCATGTCTCCACTCCCATGAGTTCTTCCACAAAGCTGAATGCTGATTCTTCTGGGGTGGAAGTGAGTCCTACTTTGTATAGGAGTATTATTGGGAGTTTACTCTATCTTACTGCAAGTAGACCAGATATTGCATTCAGTGTTGGTGTTTGTGCTAGATATCAAGCTACACCAAAGCAGTCTCACTTGAGTGTAGTAAAGAGAATTATATGGTATATCAATGGTACTTCAGATTATGGATTGTGGTATTCCAAGGATTCAAATGCTTGTCTTGTTGGGTATTCAGATTCAGACTGGGCTGGTAGTGTGGATGATCGAAAGAGTACCTCAGGAGGTTGCTTCTACCTTGGTAACAATCTTGTCTCTTGGATGAGCAAGAAACAAAATTCTGTATATCTCTCTACAGCTGAAGCTGAATACACAGTCTTTGGAAGTTGTTGCACACAACTTCTTTGGATGAAGAAGCTACTTCATGATTATGGGATTCCTTAAGATACAATGTGTGTCTTCTGTGATAACACTAATGCCATAAATCTTTCTAAGAATCTAGTTCAGCATTCAAAGTCAAAACACATAGAGATACGCTATCATTTCATTAGGGACTTGGTGGAAGAAAAAGTTGTATGTCTTAAATTCATACACACAGACAATCAAAAGACAAACATTTTCACGAAACCTCTTGATGGTCCACGGTTTGAGTCTCTCCGTAAGACTATTGGTGTTGGTACAATACCTTGAATCTCATGTGTGTTGTGCTTTACCTTTTTATACTGTATCATCTTGGTTGTAGGGCACACACTACTTTATTGGTTTCTTACATAGCATTTTGTTTGTTGTTATTTTTTTTAAAAGGATGTTTTTACATTGTTTTTTATCAATCTTTTGTTATTTTTTATGTCAAAAATCCAAAAAATCATAAAAAGTAAAAAATCCAAAAAGTTTGATCAACCTTGTTGAGTGTTGTCTCAAAGCATGTTTTGCCTTGTACTTTTGTATTAATGGCTTTGTGCATCTACGAGCTTAACTTGTCTCATATACACTCATATGTTTGTGAGAAAAATCTTGAAATATTTGTGATTGTTGTAAATAGATCTTCAACCTTGTCATGAATAATTAGTGAATGGTTTTGTTGATCTTGAGACATGCATAGACTTGTGCCTATATATCTTCCCACTTATTATTTTGTTGTTTTTGCTTAAAGAGCTCACAAATGTAAATCTTCAAATGAAAAGAGAAATTGAGCTGCAAAAGCCTGTCACTCATAGTAGTATTTGACTAGGAAAAAAGGAAAGCGGTTAAAATAAAATGTTTGATGCCGAAAAAGCCAAAGGCTATCTCATCAAATTGAAATATTAAAAATTTCAGGCATCTATATCTCAATGAGATGTATTGATTCAAAATGACCATATGATATAATGTATATGGAGCCAAATGAAAAGTTTCAAAGAAATGTACTCAAGTTTATGTGGGAGGTCATATATGTATATTTCTATAATTGAGATGGGTCACATTATCTAGTTCTAGTTGTGTATGCCTTGTTTGAATTGATCATTAAAGTTTCACATTAGACTAAGGACTATCTCATCTTTGATATTCACACATAACACATAAGTCTATGTTCAATGAATGCCATATTCATTTGTGTGATTGTACTTGTTTAAAGGTGTTTTCACATGCTCATTCTTTGTTGATTAAACACAAAAAGATTTTTGAGTGTTTTAGCTCGTTTTTGGAAAGTATTTTGTTTTTACAAAAATGTTAAAAAAATTTTCAAAAACAGTGTTGCCCTGTTTTGGCGACTCAGTCGTGGGTTGGTCCAGTCGCATGCCTCAGTCGCGAGCTCACTTCGAGATTTCTCGCGGTTCTCTGGTGAGTCAAGGTCTCAATCGCAAAAAATACTGAGAAATTTTTTCAAAACTTGAGTTTTTATGATTTTCGCAGCTTAGTGTGGTGACTTGTTCGCAGGTGGAAGGTCCAGTCGCAGGGGGTACACAGAGATTTTTGTGGCTCCCCTAGCGACTGTCTCGCGGGTAGACCTTCCAGTTGCGAAAAACACTTAGAAATATTTTTAGGAATCCTAACTTCTACGTGTTTTGCAGCTTACCTGGCGACTGACTGGCAACTTGATCCAGTCATGAAAAACGCATGTTTTACATTTTTAAAGAGTTTTTTTTTTTAAAACCATTTCAGTTTTCCCTCAACCTATTGTGACTGTTCATTATCTTCATCATTTGAACTGCTCTCACTTTCACCGTGTTTGTGCATTCATCACCATTGTTGTCCATCATTTCTGATTCGATCCTCAAGAAAAGGTATGGGATCTATCTCTTTCATAGTGTTGTTCACTGTTACTGCTTATTCTTCTTGATTTGTTTGGTTTACTGTGTTTTTATTTTTTTTATTTTTTTTATATATATATATATTTTTTATATATATATATATCTCATGTTTGATCTTGTTTCTGATCTCATGTTTGAAATTGCTTTGTTTTGTTGGTGGTTTTGTATGGATCTTCTATCTCTTGAGTACACATTGTGTTGTTTGTGGCACACACACACACACACACACTCATTTTCATGCCTGAAACCTAAATCCCAATTTTTAGGGTTTCCCTCATTACCCTTGTTTTGGAACTTTTCATCTGCTAATAGTGTTTGGTGCCTTGTTTGTTTGTTTTTTTTTTTTTTTGGGATAAAACATGACATAGGGCGAAAATGTCTCCATTCAAGAGAGCAGCTGTAAAAGGGGGAAACAACAAAGGGAAAGAACATGTCATTGATGTTGATGAACTCTCACCTAGATCAAAAAGGACCTGCTCATCATCTGGAGTGTTTGATCCCAACAAATTTAGATCTTATGCTGCCTTTCAGAATCATGAAATTTTTTTTCAAAAATGCTACCCCATTACTCGAAAGGGTCGTTGATCAACCGTCCCTTTTTGACATCGACATTCCTCAATGGTTTGCTCACAAAGATTGGAATTACCTTCTCTCCGATATTGATGACGCATATGAGGACTTGGTCAAAGAGTTTTATAAATGCAATTGTTGAAAGCGAAGAACTCAAATGCTGGGTTAGACGAAAGAGTTTCTCGATCTCTCCAGCATATCTCACTGAGATTCTTCATATAAATTGACCGATGTTTAAACAATCATCGGTTTACAATGATTTATGTCCAGACGGGGACCTACTCCGGGATACTCTTGGAAAAGACTTGGAATTCTCGTCAAATGGGAACTCAGTCAGTGTTTCCTCTTTTCCTCCAAAATTGAGGGTACTTACAATCATCATGTTCCACAACTTGTACCAATTATCTAGCACCGGGTACATGAACCTTGGTTATGCTCTGTTTCTTCACAATCTGATCTCTGATATTGAAATTGACATTTGTGCACACATCTTTCATGTCTTGTGCAAAATGGTTCTTCGAACTGAATCACGGATATGCATTTCGTTTTGCTGCCTCATCAATAGAATACTAAAGCTTAAAGTATTCATCTTCACTAGATGAATCCTTGTACAAAACTGGCACCAATCAACATGTGCACGTACAAGCTAGCATTGGTTATAGTCGGAAAGGAATCAAAACAGAGACTTCAACCTTTCACAGTGGTTCCGCTCTATCTCATCTAATTTTGATAAGAAAATAGACAACATTGTGAAATCTATCAGTGAGTTAAGTGCCAAGATGTCCGACTTTCATCTATTTTGTACCATCTCAACATTCGATGGGATATGAAATTCACCTCTATCCAAACTCAATTGGATCAAATTCAAAGAAAGTTAGAAGATGATAAGGACTAGCTATTCCATGACGAAAGGGGAGATAATATTGGGAGGGGGAGTATAATGAAAGAGGGAGAATCAACTGGATTAAAGGAGGAAATTTCAGCAAGAAGGACTTTGTTTTATTTCTGTTTCTATTTTAATTTTTTTTACTGTTTTTGTACCTGTTACCTCTGTAGGTTTTTGTATCCATGTTGCTTTTGTAAGCTTTTAGGTTTGTTTCTATGCATGTTTGTAGCTTTATGGTTTGTACCATGCTTATGTAGCCTATATGCTTTGTTACGTTGTACTTTAAGTTAAATGTTAAGCATTTTCTTTAAGTACTCTCACTCTTGTGCCCTTATAAGATTTTATTCCTAGATGCATATACTTCAAGTATTATGCATTGGTTGAGTGTTGGTCATTCAAGTGATTTGCTTTATGCTTATCAGTTTGAATGTCCTAATGTCATTCCAAGTGAGAATGAGCATTGTGATCACTATCTTACAGTGATTGCTTGTTTGGTCAAGCCATGGTTTATTACTTTATTCCATTTTGCTTGATCGCATTGTGCTTGTCCATATGCATTACAAGTTTTTTGCATACAATGACTTATTGTGTTATTATGTTTCAGGAGATATTTTGGTTTTATGGTTCTAGAGCTTCACAGATTCTAGAGTTGGGTGTGAGTGAGTTTCCAATTGTTCCCAACTCATGCGTTAAATTTAGAGTTTGTTTTAGGGTTTTGTCACGAAATAGCCAAAGGGGGAGATTGTGAGGTTAAATTTAATCAACCATTTGTTGGCTTTATTCTGTGCCAAATTTGCTTGTATTTTAGCATTTAGTAACCCTATATTTAGGTGGGAATCTTGTAAGGTTAGTGAGTGAGAGAGTGTGAGAAATGCTCAAGATTGTGCAAAGAAACAGGGATTTGTGGCTGGATCTTACGGGTGACTCGCGGCTTACAAGTTTCCAGAAGTTGCACACATGCCAAGCATGCCAGAAGCTGAAGAGTCGCGCCAGCTGTTGCACTACAGGATAAAAGTCCTAGGCTGGCCAGGCTGTTAACTCACGACTTGAACTTGCGATTCAACCCAGTCGTGAGGTCAAGTCACCAGAACACCCTGTTTTGAAAAATCTGACATTTCACATTCTATTCTCACCCTAGTATAAATACCCCTCATTCCCATGAAATGTAGAAAGCTTCCAAAGGGAATTTTGAGAGAGAAACCCTAGAGAAAACAAGATTGCCTCATCCATAATCTTCATGCAAGAGACTCTTCAAATTCCTCTACTCTCTTTCTTTCCATTGATACATCATTGAAAGGTTCTTGACCAAATTCTTTCTTACCATACCCACGTTTGTGAGAAGGTTCATTTGGTGCTAAGGGAAGCAGTTTGGAAGGGACCAATGACTATTGGTTGATGCTATGGTTCATAGCGGAATCCAGTAAGCTAGAAAAGAAAAAGGTTCGGCACAATCTCGTTGGAGCAAGATGCTTGGAGGGCTTAGGTACCTGGGTAGATTAGACTTGGAGGGTCTATTGTTGTTCATGTATCTCAACTACATTTTCTAGTGGATTATTGACCGCTTGGAGGGCGGCAGAGAGGTTTTATGCCGAGGGTTTCGGTTTCCTCTTCGATAACACATCGTGTGTTGTCCTTGTGTTTGCATCTCTCTTCCCTTTATCTTCACCATCTAAATACTGCTGTGATTGTGATTATTTATGGTTTATATTGTTTATCTATTCTGTTATAAGCTTGATTCTCATTTTTCGCACATACATTATTTAATATAAAGCTTGAATTGGTTTTTTATTGTTTGGGGGTCTAAACGTTTATAGTGTTTTTAACGCTATTTGAACTTTCAAATCAGTTTCAAAGATTTTTTCAAACATTATATACATAATTACAAGTTCACAATTTCATTACTTACAAACCACAGCATTCACTTAATCAAGGCAACATGCAAGATGCAAACCACCACTAAATTATGTAAGAATTCCATTCAATAAATTCTCTATACCAGAAAGAGCTTGGAAATAATAAATTTAGAGAGAGATTAATTTGTGTTAAGCCATGGAAACATGGTTCTAGAATGTCATATATATTAAAAAGAAGAATGTGTTTCTAAAGAGTCTCTAAAGCATATATTGTAACCCTAAAACTATAGTCTGGCGTCAAGCTATTGTTGGTGAATCCTCTGTTATAAGCATGGGTTAGGTAAGCATGAGTAATAAGTACAGCAGAAAAAATAATTCATCCATAAGGACGAACTTGGCTGCTCTAACCCTTAGCTTCCGAGCTTTTTCTTTATCCACAGGGAGTATTCTGTCCTTAAGATAAGATACAATTGGTGTAGTCTAGTTGACTTTTCCATATATTTGCTGTACTTCAGGGATGTCAACACTTGGGATATACTAGACTTTAACCTGCTTATTCATGATGCAGCCTACAGAGGCGGCTTTGGCCAGGCTATTCGCTTCCATGTTCTCCTCCCTTGGGATTTGGTGAAACTTGGCTGATGGGAAACTTTTAATATAGTGCTTGACTTTGCTCAAATACCTCTTTATTCGTACTTCCTTAGTTTCACATGTTCCATTTACCTAGCCTATAATCAGCTGCGAATCTCCCTAGATGACAACTGACCTTGCTCCTAGTGACTTAACCAACTCCAAGCCTTAGAGGAGGGTTTTATACTTAGCTTCATTATTGGTCTTGTGGAACTGTAGACGTATTGCATACTCTAGATGATCTCCTTCGGGTGATTGTAAAATTACACTGACCCCTCTTGCATATTGAACAGATGAACCATCCACATGGACGATCCACTATTTTGTCCCCTCTCCTCCATTCTCCTAGTCATGGGCTGGAGTGAATTCTGCGATAAAGTTTACAAGTGCTTGGGCTATTATTGCTACTTTGGGATAATACCTTACGTCAAACTTATTGTGCTCTACTGCCCACTGAATCAGTCGTCTAACTGCTTCTAGCTTGTTCATAGCCTTCTTGAGCAGATGGTCTGTTAGGACATTAATGATATGAGCTTGAAAATAAGGCTTGAGCTTTCTTGCTGCTGTCACCAATGAGAAGGCTAACTTTTTATTGGCGGGTACCGTCCTTTAGGTCCCTTTAATACTTTACTGGTGTAGTAGACGGGTTTTTGGACATTCCCTTCTTCCCTAATTAAGGCTGAGCTCACTACATGAGGAGATACTACTAGGTATAGATACAACTTTTCACCCGGCTTGGACGGGCTCAACAAAGGAGTTGTGGTGAGATAAGTCTTGAGATCTTCAAATGCTCATTGACACTTATCCATCCACTCAAATGCTTTTCTTAACACCTTGAAAAATGGTAAACATTTGTCAGTAGCTTTTGAGACAAACCTATTAAGGGCAGCTACTCGTCAAGTTAGACTCTAGACTTCTTTGACATTCTTTGGTGGCTCCATGCTTAGTATTGCTTGAATTTTGTCAGGATTTTATTCAATTCCCCTCTATGACACCATGAATCCAAGAAATTTTCCTAACAAAACTCCGAAGGCACATTTGCTCGGGTTCAACTTCATGTTGTATCATCTAAGTGTGTCAAAAGTCTCTTGAAGGTCGTCCAAGTGAAGTGCCTTCTTTGTACTTTTGACCAACATGTCGTCCACATACACCTCCACGTTTCGCCTTATTTGTGGATAGAACATATGATTGACCAACCTCTGGTAAGTCGCCCCTACATTCTTCTAACCAAAAGGCATCACTTTGTTGTAAAATAAACCTTGGCTGGTGATGAAAGATGTTTTCTCCTAATCTGTCTCGTCCATTTTGATCTGGTTGTACCCTGAGAATGCGTCCATGAAGCTCAGTAATTGGTGCCTTGCTGTTGAATCTACCAACTAGTCAATATGTGGCAAAGGATAGCTGTCCTTAGGGCATGCTCTGTTCAAATCTGTGAAGTTTACACACATTTTTCACTTGTCATTAGCCTTCTTAACCATCACTACATTTACTGACCAATCCAGGTAGAAAACTTCTCAGACGAACTCTGCTGTAACTAGCTTCTGGACTTCTTCCTTAATGGCATTGTCTCACTCTAGGGCAAAAACTCTTATCTTTTTATGGATAGGCTTATAGGACGAGGACATGTTTGAAAAATGGGTAATAACACTTAGATCAATCCTGAACATATCTTCATGACTCCAATAAAAAATCTGTGCTTCTTTTGAGGAATTGGATTAGATCTTGTTTCGTTTTCTCCCCCATGTTTGTTCTGATCCTTGTAAAATTTTCTGGGCTGGACTCGTCTAAGGGGACATCCTCTAGTACTTCCAACTGTCCTTCTTTCCATGATATTCATCATTTGCATTTGCTCATCCATTGCTAACATGGCCAAATAGCACTCTCTGGCCGTCAGCTGGTATCCTTGTACTTCTCCTATGCCATATTTTATTGGGAATTTAATGGGCAAGTGATAAGTAGACGTTGTAGCCCTCCAACTATTTAAAGTTGGTCGTCCTATGATGGCATTATATGAGGTTGAGCAATCCACAACAAAGAAATTCACTTCCTTGTTGATTTGTCATGGGTAAGAGCCAACCATGACCGGTAGGGAAATAGTGCCCACCGGTAGAACCTTCATTCATCCAAACCCTATCAAAGGTAAATTTGTTGGACAAAGTAATTCCTTGCTAACCCTCATTTGTTAGAAGGCAGAATAGTAGAGGATATCCGCATAACTCCCATTATCTACTAACACTTTTCTTGTTGTGCAATTCACAATCATCAAAGTGATAACAATTGCATCATCATGAGAATGATGTAGTCTCCTCTCATCTTCGTCTGTGAAAGTGATAGCGGGCTCGTCTACTCTAGGCATCCTTGGTGGGTGGCCAGTGAGTTGAACATTTTGAACTACCTATAAGTAAGCCTTCTTAGCTTTGGACGAACTTCCAGTTGATGTTCCTCCCACAATAACCCTTATTTCTCCTAGTGCTTGACACATTAGTTCTTCTGCTTTATCTTTCAGTGGTAGCCTGTCATCCTTGTGGTCTCATCCAAGGAAATTCTTCAATTTTTCCTGCTTAATGAGATCTTCAATTTGCTGCTTTAAGTCATAACATTTGTCTGTATCATGCCCAGGGTCTCGGTGAAAATGACAGTATTTGCTCTTGTTCTGTTTGGTAGGATCTCCCTTCATTTTCTCCGGCCACTTCAAGAATGGGTCATCCTTGATTTGCATCAGCACTTGGTCGAGTGGGGTATTCAAAGGCATATAGTTTGAATTTAGTCTTGAAGACGACCCTAACTTCTTGTCGTCTCTATCTTTCTTTTCTCCTGTCCTGGCCTTCTTTGGACGAAGGCCTTACTCTGGATGACGCGAATACTCAGCATCTGCTCGTTTAGCCTTTTTCTTCCATTTATTAATGATCGTGTCTTCTAAATTTATGACGCTTTGGGCTAAGTGAATCAGCTCGGCCATCATATGTGGCTCCTGGTCATAAAGCTTGTGAATGAACAGATACGAAGTGACTCCATTATGAAAAGCTGCTAACAATATTTTGTTGTCCATCTCGTCTACCAACGGAGCTTCTCTATTAAAACGACTGTTAAAAGACTGAAAACTTTCATTCTCCCCTTGCTCTATGTTTAACAGACTAGACGAAGAGTGGTTGTGTCTTTGACCTTTAATAAAATTGTTGACGAACAACTTACTTAACTCCTTTAAGGAGGTTATGGTATTTGGTGGTATCTTACCTAACCATACCCAGGCTAGGCCTTTAAGCGTGGTAGGGAAGGCTCTACACATTATCTCGTCTAGAACCCCTTGGAGGTGCATAATAGTCATGAACGTGGTAATGTGATCACATGGATCTCCTGTTCTATCATATGAGTCTAGGGTAGGCAATTTGAACTTGGATGGCAAGGCGTGACTGGTGATGGACGTAGTGAAAGGAGAATCCATTCTGTGGATGAGATCATCCACATGGTTGGTCATTCTCATAGAGTTTCTCTTCTCTTCCATGGCCTTTTTCATCTAATCCATCTCCTTCTCTAGCTGTGGCACCCTATGTGTGACGGTGCCTCTTGACTACTCTCCACCCTTAACATTGTTCTTTGCTTCTCTAGCCTCTGAATTCTGCCAGGACCTTCCATTTACTGTTTGCGATGTTGCTTATGCTTATTAACTTCTTGAGTTAACCCTTGGTTTTGGTGTGCCAAGTCTGCCATGGCAGCCGCCATAGACTGTAGCTTTTGCTAGACAAATGCTTGTAACGGAGCCGTTGTTAGTGGCGAAGTATGGTTGGGATGACTAAAAGCATTTCCACACTCCTGGTGGTCTGGACTTATAGCCATTGACCTAGTTTGGACCACATAACCTTTTTTTGTCTTAGAAAGCAAGGTAATTAAAACACAAAGCTCCTCACAAACGGCGCCAATTGATGATACATAAAAATCAATAGGCTGAATGCTCTAGGCTATGATAACGGTTTGATGACCAGAAGAGAAAGAAAGATTGTCAAGGGTGACTGGAATGAACCAACCAAGGACCCTCCGACGATTAAGTCAGTTTTCTCTATAGAACACAAGGATAGTGAGTAAGTGAATAGTAGAATGTACCTTAGGTTGATAGAGTTAGATCCCTTTTATAGAGAGTTTTTAGTGGGTCTACTTTCTTTGGATCCACTACCATCATGGGAGATGTGTGTGATTAGTGGAGAAAATGGAACGAATTTTGGGGAATCCTCTCGACGTTTTGGAATGATAGATCACGGTTCGATAGCTTGATGTTTGTAGAAAAATACTTTGAAATTTACAAAGTGTCATTTGGTCGTCCATGCCTTTGTGTGACACGGACGACTAGGCTACTTTGGACGGCCATGATATCTGTGGATGGATCCTATTCATTATCCGTGGTACTTTATATTGGGTTCCCCTTCTCGTGGACTAGTCTAGATGTGGTATGGTCATGGATGACCATCATGGACAAATTGAACTTGATTTAGCCCTCCATCAACTTGCATTAAACTTAATAGCATGAAATTTTGCATGAGTTTTATTAGGCTTTTTCTCACACATCATGCCAAGTGATTAAGGATTTTTACTTAATGTTATTGTTTCATGAATAACTATTTTAGTCATTTCATCTACAAAATTTGATCTTAGAAAAAACTGAAAAAAAATGAAGAAACAAATCTATTATAAGTTGCAGTTTTGTTGTTTTAGAGAATAAAAGATTCCATTCAGCTGAGCTATCTAGCATCATTCACAAAGTATAATTGATAATATGATCTTTTAATTGTCGATGAACTTTACAGTAAAAGGCTATTACTTTTATAGATTTAATTGAATTTTGTGTTTAATTGATTTAATTGATATACTGTAATCATTCCTTAGTATCATTGAGGCAAATTACCTTTGACTTGTAAACTGTATTTCTGATGTGGTGGGCTGTTGATTTGGAGCAAGCGGGTAGCTTTTATGATGATATAAGGTGGTGTACATTAATATTGGGAGTGTTGATTGTTTTGTGAATATTGTATTTAACCTTTAGTATGTGCATTACTGAAATGGTGTTGTAGATGAAATTCATAAATCATTATATAGCAATGAAATTCAAAGTCTAGCAATGAATGTAGTTTTGATCCTTTCACTCTTGATGCTTAGCTCAGATTATGTCTTGTTCTTGTAGCAAAATAATCATCCTGAAATTTCTGTTCAATTTTGGTGATGAAGTTTTCCATAAATTCATTTTAACATGTGTGTGTACTTTTGTCCTTTTTTACTAGGAATTTGAGGCATGGTAATGAGGAAATTGCAGATCTCATAAGAGACAAACAAGTGCAAAATGTCAGGTATTTTCTCTTGTCTTGCTTCACTTGAATGCTTGTTGCATGAAAAGTGTTTGGTAAATTACGTCTATGAGTTATGAGATTGGATTACTTGACTTTTGGTTATGATAATTGTTATATGAGGTTATGGGTTGCATTCCTAGTTGTTAATATATGCTAACACATGTAGCTTTAAGGTTTATCTGTATACTATCTTATATTGAGTATTCTTTTTTCTAAAACACTTAAACAACTATAGCTAGAGGTATGTTTATTTTCTTCCGCAACTCTAAATTTATTCTTACATTTGATATCAGAGTCATATTTCATGTGATGTTGTTATTAGAATATGTATATAATGTATTCAATTGGATTAGAGTTGAATACATTATATACATATTCTAATAACAACATCACATGAAATATGGGTTGATGGACAACACTAATACCAGAGCTTTTTCGAAACTTAAAACTGTTGTAATAGGAGTGACTTGTGATTTCAAAACTGCCACTATAGGAATTTTTATAATTTTCCTATATAGCCTATACTAGTAGTTTCAAGACCGCCGCTATAGGTCTTTTTTTTTTTTTTTTCAAGCACATAAATTTCCCCTGCATTTTGCTTTCAATACCTATTGCTCACTAGACAAAAATCAATATTAGATGCTAGACTAGATCTAGTTTACGCACGCAAAATAGACCCCACAATAATCAAACATAATCAAATTAATATAATACAATCGACCTGAACATTCAGTCAGCCACGGGTCCCTTTTCCATTCACCTGATTCGATCAGGTCGGTTGCAAGTCAACCACAAACTCGATCTGACCCGACCCATGGACAGCCCTAGTTGGTATTGAGGTTTCAAAACCACCATTAAGTGTTATATTAGAAAAATATAAAAATGCCTATAGTGGCGGTTTAAAACCGCTGGTATAGGTTCAACCTACTATGACGGTTTTCAACTTCTAAAAAGCGCAAGTATAGGGTTACAAAACCGTCGGGACCTATTGCTTGTAGGGCAGCGCTATAAAGCACTGGGATAGGCCATTTGGGTCTATACCAACAATTTTTGGGGGCTATAGCCACAATTTAAAAATGCTGCTATAGACCTAATTTTTTTTGTAGTGCCACATTTAACAGAGCTGTATCTCAGGCGAGGAAGTCAATACTATACTGGAGGCTGTACCGGTTTGGCTAACGGTACAATATATTTCAAGTACCGGTCAATACTAGTGTATCGTTTCGGGTTTATCGCTATACACATAAAATCCTATATATATATATATATATATTTGCTGAATTTAAATTCTATGTCTTTAAGTATATTTAAGCCCAATTCATCATTATCTTTATCCTTCTACAATGGCCTAATCCATTACAAATAAATCTAAATTATTTAATCATTATATTAAAAAAAATTTCAAACAAGTGTAAAAGGTCAAACATCCCACCTAACTCTCACATGAATTCTGAATAGAATTCAATGTCTTAGTTTTACCATAACCACACGTTACTTTCAAAAAGAATAAACACATCCCAAACGTTTTGAAAATGCACTGAGAAGTGAGAAGCCAAATGCTTAGAATTGAGAAGTCTGGTCGCTGGTGTTCATGAGCGGAGAAGAGGAGAAGACTAAAAAAAAAATAAAAAGTAAGAATGAGAGATGCAATTTAACAGAACGTGGCCATGATGCAGAGGTAGGCTTCACCAGAACTTCGTCGTTGTCTCGGTATCATGGATCTATGGGTTTTTGCAAGAAAAAATTAGTTTCAAGGAGGTAATACTTGTTCTTAAAAGATTTCGGCCGGAAATTAATATTTCGGCCGGAATGACCGAAACACCCTGAAATGGCCGAAATCACTAGAAACAGTTTGGTATAAAAACCAGTACGAAACGAGATATTTCGTGCCGGTCGGTACGGTACGAAATCGTCTTCCTTGATCTCAGGTCAGGTGAATGGAAAGTGGTTGGATTTTGGTTGAGATCTTTGGTTTTCTTTTCTTCGTCATATTTTTTAAAATAATGAAAAAAAAAAAAAATCAACTAATCAAGCTATATTATTAATTTATTTGTATAGCCAAACAATCATCACTCTAAAAAAAAATGCCGTCTCCTTACCTAATACTACAAACAATGGTCTCTGGACGATATGTCATAAATTGCTCATCTTAGCATTTTTTTTTTCTACCGTAATATTAGTCTAACATTCATCAAATAAAATTTTTTATATTTGTAATGGGAATGTATCTCCAAAATAAAAATGTAATACGAATGAAAATGGAATTAATTACTCATCCAAAAAGAAAATTGAATAATTAGATACAAGATTTGGTATATATGGCGTACGTTGCTATGTTGATGGATTGAAATTGTTGAAGACATCGTATTACAGACAGACAGATACCATTTGAAGGTCTTGGCAGTGACCAATGAGCATGTGGAGAGTCATACGATTTGTTACTTCTATTATTAAAAATAAAATAAAAACAGAGAGAGAGAGAGAGAGAGAGAGAGAGAGAGAGAGAGCTAATAACGTGATTCCCATCTCTGGATCTCTCTTTATAGAGCCTCTCATCAGGGAAGAATCTGTAGTAGTACTACTACTATATGACTAATTAGTGCATATAATCAAAAGTCAGATCCTCATCCTTTATTAAAAAAAAGACGAGAAAATTTTGTAAAACATGGGATCATATGTAAAAATATAAAACAAAAAATTGAAGTGATTCAAAATATAAAAATAAAAAGAAGATATTTGACATTAGTTTGGTGGTAGAGGTAGTTGAAGAAGAAGAAGAAGAACTAGTAATACAATTCCAAGCGCCTGGAACACAAAGTAAAGAAATACTTCCTCTTGATCTTGAAGCAAATGGGCAGAAAACAGAAGTTCCACTGCCTCTCAACATCCATAGCTTGCACTTTACCTCTACAATAAGGGCATGATCCAGGTGCTTGCTGCCTCCCCAACTCCCTCTCTTCCCCATCACAAACAAACAGAAACCACATTTCCTTTTCTTTTTCTTTTTTTCTTTTAAACTTTTCTTAATGAACACAACACAACTTAACTTGGGTCTTTGACTCTTTGGTCTGTTTCCCTTAAAATGACTCGTTAATACGCTGTCCGACACTATTTATATATTATTATAATAGAGAGAGCCTAGGGGCTAGGCCGCCCGGTGTTGTTGTTTAGTTGCCCAAAAGAATATTCCCATCACGACTTCTAGGTTTTACTTTTTACCATAATTTCATGTTTAATCAATTTTTCTTTCTTTTTGGCTACTTTACTTGACAAATAATTAAGGGAAATTCTTAGCTAGTCTGGGACTACCTTGTAGTCCCAGCCAATAAATAAAAGACATCTCATTAAAAATTGATGACATAAGTTTATCTTCCATGCCATTCCATTGCAATTTGATATTCTAACGTCCGTTTAACCTGTCAATTTTGAGATAGATTCAAATTAGCAAATTCAAATTTGAGACATAGAAAACTTCCAAATTGGTTTATGGAATATCAAAATACATTTTCCTCTTCCATGGGACCATTTTCCACAAACGCCAAACAAAATGTATTTCTGCCAAAGTTGAGTCATCTTCTACAATTCCCACTCGGCAGTGACGACAACCTTGACACTTGCCCTCTCATCACTTCACCTTTCCTCCCCGTAATCCATGGCCTTTTCATCCTAGATAGACAAATGCTTTTGATGATGCCGAAAATCTCACCAGTGAGTTGCACGATACTTGTACGCTCAAAACGACATCTGCACAACAAAAAGAAAAGACCTAACAGAGAGCACCGGTGTGGTGCCGGCCAAATACCCTCCGAAGGTCAAGTTAGAACTTCTTTCAACTCTAGAGTGCTAGAGAGGGGTCAATTATGCGTACCTTGGTTTGTGTGGGTATTGGGGTTTTTATAGTAGTAGAGGGTGGACCTCTCTTTCTTGGAGTAGAAGTCTTTTCCTTATAGGAATCCTTATGAGCGTAGATTGCGGAATCCTTTCCTTATAGGACTCTGATACTGGGCGTGGAATACAAGCAACTTCCCTATTACCTATACGTGGTGACCAAGTCATGGTTTTCACAGATCCGTCGGTCTTGAAATCGTCAGCTTGCATTCTCCCTTCAGCCAAGTTGGCGTCAGCTTCTCGCTGAGTAGCCCAGGCGCTTCGAATCGCCGTCAGTTAGACCTGGAGCATTTAAACCGTCGGTTTGTCCTGATCTAGTCAGCATGCCTTCTTTCGTTACGTTAGCCCAAAAACGTCAGTCACGACTGACCCGTCAGCCAAAACAGGAGCTGACGGGTTAAGCTCACGGTACCTGCTATAATTCTTCCATATCAATTGCCCCCTACTCCATATCTCCGTCGGCTGTTCCTGACGGGTTATGGAGTTTTCATTCGCCACTACTTGTCACCTTGATCAGGAGAGAGAAAATAATTACAGCTGACACCCTAGTATTAAATGCTAGGACACGTGGCGTGCTCAGATTGGTTCCGTGTCTGAATGTGGGCGTCGCTTCGTCTTCCGTGCGTTTTCTTATATATATATATGGCCCACCTCTCTCTATTTTCACTATTTCACTCGCTGATTCTTGGAGAGCACATCCGTCGCCAATATTCCGTCGGCTCTATCAACATTCCTGTCGTCACTTCTTCAACCGTTACTCTCTGAAAACTTGTAAGTTTCCTTTCTTTTCTCGCACACTTTCAATTATCTTCTTTAAAGTGAGGTCATCAACCTAGGTGCTTAGTTTACACCCGTCACTTGTAGGTAGATGTCGAGTGACGCGTCGAGTGACCAGTCGTCGGTCCGTGAAGGAGCGGGCTACGACGAGGTGTTTGGTTCAGGCTCAGATAGTGAGTCTGAGAGTTCCTCCTGGTCGTCAGAGAGGGAGACGTCAGCCCATGTTCCCGTCGAGGAAGTAGGGAGTCAGGGAGACGGCGGCCAGGAGGAGGAAGTAAGCGAAGAGGGTGAGGTTGGATTAGGAGAGGGGAACAGTGACGGGGATGAAGGCGACGAGGAGTCTGGTGAAGGGGATTCTGAAGGTCCTGAAGGTAGTCGTCCCTTCATCCTTCCCAAGGACTGGGCTGTGAATAAATTCCTCCCAAAAATGACACTTAAAATTTTCAACGAATTACGTACCCGTTTCCAAATCCCTGACCATATTCCTA
>NW_027069687.1:436987-557065 GCF_002906115.3 Quercus suber | reverse complement strand
ACTGTCTTTTTTATATGTTTCTTTGAGGTTGAGAGAAAAGAGGCTTGGTGGTTGATATTTTATAGTGTTATTTCTAATTAGTCTGAAACAATTTTGCAACCTTTCTCATTCTCATGGAATGTCACTCTAGGCCTGGAGTGATGCTTCTCGTGACATGATATTTTGGCTTTGAATACAAACAAAATGTTATGATAATCGTTTGCACGCTGGCTCAGTTGACTGACTCAAGCATTGCAATTTGCAAAAATCAAACATTAATTGTTTGGTTTTGATATATCACGCATAAAATCACACCCCGAAGCAAAAATTCAACAATAATGTGAAAAAATAAAAATAAAATAACCCCATATAATTTTTCTTGTTTCACTGCAAAATTTGAGAACATCACACTATATATCCTCGTTATATTTTTGCATCTCTCTTTCTTGCTACTGTTGTGAAACTTACATAGATCATGCTAAGAAATTTATTGCTAATTATAAGCACCATGCAACTCTTGGGTACGTAGAGAGAAACTCTCTCCCCCTCAGTAGGAGCTTTTCCCTCTTGCCTAGTACAAGTCCTCTCTCCCTCTTCCTTTACCTTTTTTCTTAGTCTTAGTAGCTTTTAAGGTTTGATTTAACTCCATCAACTTTGGATCAAACCTTCACTGGGGGCTTTTAGCATCTACAACTCTTTACAGAAGGGATCGAAGTTTTCTCCTTCTCATCCACATGATTGGACCTCACAAGGTGTGTGCGCGAGCCTTCAAGCTCTCTCACAGAACTGCTTGGATGTTGGGTTCTGATCAAACACTTGTAGATATGGGAATAATGGCTTTCAAGGTTAGGTTCAAGTCTGGGTTTCAAATGGAGCGGCTTCTTCTCTTTTGTTTTATTTGTGGTGTTCTGGGTCTTGGTGAGTCTGTTTGCTTCAAGTATTTTGGGGGTTGGACCAGGAAAAGCTATGGTTTCATGGAGGTTTTTGAGAATCATAGAGTTGCTAGCTGTGGTGGGCCGGGGGAAGAAAGTTTGAAGGAAGTCACCGGTGTTCAGATTCTGGGGGTTGCTTGTCAGGTGTGGCTGGGTCCGGAGCATGCGCACTTAATAGCTTTGTCAAATTACACAAGTTCCAACAGCACCTTCAGCACCTTGAGCCCAACACCCTCCTCAACTGTGCACTCTCATGATTCCCAAGGGTCTTCTGTGAAGGGTAAGATTGTAATTGTCAAGGTCCCAAGTTTGGGCTCTCCATTATTTGCATCTGGGGCCCACTTTTCACCCAGCCCGTTTTCCACAAATAACCCCTCTCCTTTCAATGGGCTCACCAATTTCCCTTTATGCCCACAGAGGGGGCTATTAAAAAGGGTTGATGGAGCCCAAGGAAAGAAAGCTCAAAATTTTAATATGCAAACACAAGTTTAGTGCTGGGCTCCCGAGTCCATTGGGGAGAGTGAGGTGTAGTTTGCTGTTGTTTTTCCTCCCAGTTGTGTATGCTCTCTCAGTTGTACTTCTGTTTTCAGTATTAATGAATATTTCATATAATTATCAAAAAAAAAAAAAAAAAACTCTTGGGTACGTAGATAACGTTTTGTTATATAGATGATGATGCTTAAGTAAACTGTTCTTTGGTAATAGATGATGACTCTGGAAGATGACAAATCGGAGACTAGTACCAAACTTGCTGAGGCTGCAGCTGAAGATGCTGGGAAGAAGCTGATGACTTGAGCTTAGGGTGTCACGGCCACTTCATCAGTTTCTCTGTGTGCTTAATTGTCTATAATTTCAATGTTTTCAGGCAGTTGTGTATGGCACTTTGATAGTGCATGCATGTGAAATATGAATAGTTCTTGATGATGCCGAAAATCTCACCAGTGAGTTGCACGATACTTGTACGCTCAAAATGACACCTGCACAACAAAAAGAAAAGACCTAATAGAGAGCACCGGTGTGGTGCCGGCCAAATACCCTCCGAAGGTCAAGTTAGATCTTCTTTCAACTCTAGAGTGCTAGAGAGGGGTCAATTATGCGTACCTTGGTTTGTGAGGGTATTGGGGTTTTTATAGTAGTAGTGGATGGACCTTTCTTTCTTGGAGTAGAAGTCTTTTCCTTATAGGAATCCTTATGAGCGTAGATTGCGGAATCCTTTCCTTATAGGACTCTGATACTGGGCGTGGAATACAAGCAACTTCCCTATTACCTATGCGTGGTGACCAAGTCATGGTTTTCACAGATCCGTCGGTCTTGAAACCGTCAGCTTGCATTCTCCCTTCAGCCAAGTTGGCGTCAGCTTCTCGCTGAGTAGCCCAGGCGCTTCGAATCGCCGTCAGTTAGACCTGGAGCATTCAAACCGTCGGTTTGTCCTGATCTAGTCAGCATGCCTTCTTTCGTTACGTTAGCCCAAAAACGTCCGTCGCGACTGACCCGTCAGCTGACGGTTTGTCCTGATCTAGTCAGCATGCCTTCTTTCGTTACGTTAGCCCAAAAACGTCCGTCGCGACTGACCCGTCAGCCAAAATGTGAGCTGACGGGTTAAGCTCACGGCACCTGCTATAATTCTTCCATGTCAGTTCTGATGTAATGGTGGTCGTAGTGATTCTAGTGAAGACCCTTTCAAATGCGCCAGAGGCGTTGGTGTGTCCTAGTAAGTATCCCTAGCAAGGACTTGAGAAATCCCTTAGCCTACCTACACCTAATTCTTAATTTTTCTATTTTTGCTTGCAATAAATCCTGAATCTGTTGAAACAAACAACTACCTAAAATTCAGAAAAACTAATTGATGTCTTAGTATGATGATAAGAAGTAATTATCAAGAATGGAAATCATTGGTTGAAACTATCTCTAAAAATAATAACAATAATAATAACAGCCCAAGATTTCCAGACTTGCTTTGTAATGCATTCGCAAGGTTCTGTTTCTGTTTCGGCGGAAGAAGGTTCTTTGACAGGGCCGAAAATGCTTAAGACAAGCTAGTATATATTTGGGCCTTTTTGTAATGAAAATGATGGTAGGCCCAAGTTTCTTCTGAAACTAGTGAAGCCTAGACTAGTCTAGAGTGTGCAGTCTTGATATGGGCTTTGAGGTTGGATATTGAGATGGATATAGTTGGCACTAGTCCAGCTTCTAATACTTACTCGGCCCACCCACAAGTCCACCTGGGATTACCTAGCTCAGCCTACCCAATTCCAAAGAACAATCAAGTTGAATCAAACAATTGCACTTTTACCTGCTTGATGTGATTACAGGTTGATTGATGACTTTTGCAAGTTTTGATTTGGTTTTTTTATTTTTTATTTTTTTGTATATATTTTTTTAGATACAAGATAGAAATTCTACTCTAATTTAATTTAAGTGTATATATTTGTGAAACTCTCTCCTGGAGACTTGAACCCCCACTCTTACTTTCCATACCCCACAAGTACTTATTTTTGTGGAGTGATCACTACCTTAATTAAGAGAAATTTTAAGATTAATGGAGAAGATGCTAGTAATTGGGACCGGACTTGGTTTAGATCTAGTGCATCTAGTGCACTAGACCTAGTTAGATAGTGACACGTGTCCAAAAGTGGACATATGTCATCATCTCAACAGGTTTAGTACTACTGGATTTAAGCCTAACCCATTGTGACCTATGCAAAAGCAAGAGAATTAAAATTCAAAGTTAACACGTACCAAACCTAAATGACTAAAGTCCAAGTGAAATCCAATGCTACTTAGTTCTAGGAAATTAAGTAATTGATAACTATGCTAAGATTTTTTGTTAATAAAACAAATTGATGCCTAAACAATTTAAGCAATAATTAGATTGATGGCTAAGTAAACATACTAAACATCAAATGAGCCCAATGATAATGCATTAATGATAAAATAAAATAAAATGATTATGTACTAAATACTAAATTAAACTTGTATATATAAAAAAAAAATTAAAGTAACATATTATAAGGAATAACTTATTGGCACGGTCATTTTCTAAAGCCCTACAAAGTAAGAGAATTTAATTACTAATGAACTACAATTAAAAGTGAATGATTTTTGTATAAGCAAGTTTATCAGCAGAGAGTGGTGTCCATTTCTTATAAATTCCTCTATTTATACTTGAGATCCTTAATGGTTAGCGGCAATTATTTCATCACGTGTGTCTCTCTCTTTAGACTTGAATGACACTTGGTGTGATTCTTGTTGTTGCTTGTAAGTTGCCTGTAACTTCTAGGGTTGTTTTGATTGTTTTATGTACTACTGCTAAATTTGAAAACTACCACATATATTCATGATTTTAAAAATAAGACCGCCTGGTTATACTTCGAACCAAACACCGATCGGGTATAGTTTTTATACAAAATTAGAAAATCATAAAAATACTACTATCATTTATGTCCCACTCTAATCTAACTTTTATTTTATTTTTTTAATAAGTTAGATTTTAGTTTTTGTAATACATTTAACTTAAAAGTTATTCATTTTTATTAATTTTTTTTAATAAATACTATGCAAAGGTACCATTTTTTTATTACTTTTATTGCCATTTTTTTTTATTACTTTTATTGGGTCGTACCACCGCCTTTAGGACTTGAAGGATATGTAGAATGCAATGAATTTGAAGTGATCAAGTGCAAAAAAGTAACCAAATGCGAAAGTATAACTATACAAAGAATTTAATAACAAATTTCACATAGGCTAATGTGACAGTTTGTAATTGGTGTGCCATAAAGTAATGATAGCAGTAGTCATTGAATATAATATTTGAACAAAGTTATAAAATTTGTTGTGCATGTATCATTGCTCAACTAAATCATTTGGTTGTAAAGCACTTTATAGCATCGATCCCTATCAACGAAGTCGTAGCTAAGATGTCTAGCCGACCAAAAAAACAAAAAAGGAAGGACAAAGGCAATTGACAATCGGCCTAAGCCACACGGACCCATAGTATTAGTACCTCAAAAGCTTATTACCTTTTCCATTCCATGTCGACTATCCGAGCTCTAGAAAATTTGCCGTGATCACAAGCTGTAACAATCACATGATGGGCTTTTGTTACTATAGTATATTCCTTTTTTAAAAGTTTATTCAGCCACCCCCAAAATTTTTTTTTCTTGTACCTTTGAGCTCCATGGCAATTTTTAGACCACATGACAAGGGTTTTAATTAACTTGAGATTGAATAATCAAAACCGGTTTTGAACTGGACCAGAAAAAAAAAGTTTGTCGTGCTAATTACTTTGTTTGGCTAAACTTTCATCTACACACTTTATATCCACGCTCAAGTTTAATGTTTATCCACGACAGAGGAAACTTTGTCAGTATTATCTACGCATGAACTCCAATCCAATATAGAAAGTTTTTGCCTTCTAGAATTAATATACGAACTAATACTATCAAGAATGTTTCAGAACTTTTTTTTTTTTAAAAAAAAGAATGTTTCTGAACTCATCTTTGCTTTCTTTATTAGCTAGGCAATTTTTAGACTACAATTATATAAAAATACCTAACATATTCCTGATGGGGGTGTCAAAAGATTTTAATGGCTAACAAACACATCAAACGTTATATTAGATTTTGTTAGCCATTAATATAACCCTCGAAGTGTTTGCTAGAACTAAAGTAACCCCTGAAGTGTATACTAAAACATTGTTTGTTTGCAATTATAATCCACAAAGAAAAGACAATTTCTTAGCATACGCTTTTTAAGTTTTAATAACTTGCACACACAGAACAAACTTTCTTAGAACACAATCTATTCCATTCAACTAACTAGCCGATGTCTAGCATGATGCATGTATGCACTACAAATTCATTTAGAAGATTTTAATAAAAAAATATTTTACTACTTAGGTGTAATACTCGTTACGTGTTGTAATATTTAGGAAATTAATTCAAATTATACAACATGCCTTGCAAAGAAGATAAATGTAAATTTTTATTGTTATTATAATTAGGAATATGAACTTATTTCTTAAGTGAATTGAAAAATATTTAATTTATTTCCACTATGTGAAGTACACAATAATTTTTTTATATTGTCGATTGAACGTCTTCTTAAATCATTATTATTATTATTTTTTGCTTGAATATATATCAATTGTTGTCAAGTAATGAAACTCAAGCAAAAATACCATATTTTTAATCAATTGTTTCTCATATAAATTTCTCCTCCTCAAAAAAAAAAAAAAAAAAAAAACTATGAAATTTGTTTTATATAAATATTTAGATATAATTAAAAAGTAAAATAAATGTACTAATCCATTAAACCGTTTTTAATGACATAGCACAAATTTAGGCTACTACAACTTTGATAGTTTTTTTTTTTTTTGATACACAACTTTGATTGTTGATTTATAAATACATATATATATATATATAGATGTATGTGTGTATGTATGTATGTTATTCAAATGAGTTGAAATATGTAAGTTATTGATAGAAGATCACATTGCCTTTTTATTTCTAAATTTTTTAAAAGTTAGTGTACAAATCAAATAGTAATGACATGAATCCCTCTTCCTCATTGTAACTATCAAATTATCCAAAAAAAAGTAAATAACATTGGTTTGACATGCATTTTTTTTCACGTGTGTATTAAGAATGTACATAATCCAATACCATGATTTTAAATATATAACCTCATTAAAAGTTATTGAGTATTGTAACGTTTTGTATTAAATAGTAAACAACGTTTGTTTGATATGAAATTTGACATGCTTGTTTTTTTTGTTAAGGATAATGAGAATATATGTCATCCAACACCATGATTTTAAATATATTAAACTAGTTAAAATTATTAAGTGATGTAACCTTTGTATTAATAGTAAATAACATTTGTTTAGCATGAAATTAGACATGTGTATTTTTTTTTACATGGGTATTAAGAATAATAAGTACGTAAATAATCCGAAACCATAATTTTAAATATTAAATCAATCAAAAGTTATTGAGTGGTATACACTTAGATTAGGATAGAGTAGAAATTTTATCTTCATATATTAAAAAAAAAAGTTATTGAGTGATATAAACATTAACAAAAAGTTACACCAGTTGGTCATATATATATACACTAGTTGGTCATATATATATATATATATATAGAGAGAGAGAGAGAGAGAGAGAGAGAGAGAGAGAGAGAGAGAGAGAGAGAGAGAGAGAGAGAGAGAGAGAACTGTATAAACTACTTATATTTATATATAAATTTTGTATTATTATTATTATTATTATTATTGTAGCGATGAAAGGCCCAGATAAGGATATTAGGCCGTGGGCCGCACCCGAGGAGACAAGGAGCTCGAGGACAGATAAGTTTTAGAGAGATAAGTAAGTTATTGGGATGAGGAGATGTCTGGTCATAATAAACAGGTAATGCTGTTCGAGGAGCCACCCTTCCTCGACCAGCAGAGTGGCAGCCTGAAATCCAACCACCCATCAAGTACTAGGCAATGGGCAACCATGCTTGGGATGATAAGCTTTAGAGAGAAGTGAGTCAATAGAGAATTGAGAAATATCTGGGAAGAAAGCTTGCTACTACCACATTGAATGTTCTGCACTTAACCAACTAGCCACATTAATGTGGAGTGATACCGGAATAGTGACTTCTAGCCTCACAGCTACCACAAAGACTTTAGGAAGGTGCTGATGGAACAAGTATCACGGGATTAGCAATCTGATCTACACGTGGACAGCTAAGATGAAAAAAGAAAAAGGGGTATAAAAGGAGGAGGATTCCATTACAAGAAGGGGCATGAGAAAACCAGAAAAGAAATGACTGTGTAGCCAAGAACTTGAATATATTTGTATAAGTTTGAGAGAAATATAGAAGAACATACGATCCTCAGACCTGACAGAGGAGTATTTTTCCCTTCAAATTGTTTGTCTTATTCATTCTTATACCAACTATCCTACTATGATCTATATTTAACTTATTGAACATTCATTAACAAGCCCACTCTCTAACAAATTTATTGTTTTGGACTTATTGGGCCACTGTCCAAATCTTTGGGCTGTTGATTAACCGCGTCCTTACAATTGGCACCATTTATGGAAATTTGACATTCTTGAGCTTGTTCAATCATGGTGGGTTCAAGGCCAAACTGAGAAGAATCTTTGGGATCACAATGTCAAGATCATCTTCTTAATCTTGAACGAAGGAAAGATCGTTAGGTTAGTGTGCACACAACTTATACCAGCAGGAGTCATTCTAGAAGTGAGAGTCAGTGTCTTATGGGGAGGATACTAGAAACTTGCAATTGGAGATAGATCATTTACGAAGGAAGTTATGTTGTAAGCAAAGGAGGGGGACTCCATCGAGCTTAGGGTCTCAATTTGATGATGATGACAATTATAGACTCAGATCAAGAACTCCTCACAGCGAGTCTTTCTCTTATAATAAAGAGTGTTATTATAGGCGAAGGAGTAGAAGCTCGGCCTATAGGGCTTAGGAATGACGCTATGAGCAAGGCTTTGCGTCAAATCTCAAAATCACCGTTTACACGGAGGATTGAGAGGGCAATGCTTCCTCGGTGATTCACGCAGCCAATGTTTACCATGTATAATGGTAGGACGAACCGATGAAGCATGTCAGTCATTTTAACCAAAGAATGGTGTTCACTTGAGGAATGAGGCCTTAAAGTGCATAGTATTCTCGTCCAGTTTAGGGCCTGTGGCAATGAGATGGTTTGATGGACTGGAGGAGGCCTCCATCAACTCCTTTCAAGAGCTTACTAGGGCATTTGAGGCTTGATTTGTTACATGCAGCAAAGTCCCTCGTCCTTTGGATTCCTTGCTATCCATGACAATGAGAAAGGGGGAGACTTTAAAGACTTACTCTGATAGATATTGGGAAATGTTAATGAGATAGATGGAGACTTTGAGGATGTGGTTGTAAAGACCTTTAAGGTTGGCTTTTGTGCTGAGCACGAATTAAGGAAGTCCTTGAGGAAGAAACCAGCACATCAGCTTATGGATTGGATTGATAAATATAAATGGGTCAAGGATGATCAGTAGTAGGGGAAGGGGAAAGGAAGGGGAAGGGAAGGGAAGGTGAAAGGAAATCCCCATGACCGAAGAGACTTTAGGTTAGAAAGATATGATAGTAATCGGCCCAAGAGAGATTTTGCTGGACATACTGGGCACACTACTGCCGAAGTAGTTAACATAGTGTTTAAGGAGCATGTACACCACATCCTTAAGAAAATAAAGAATGAACCATATTTCAAGTGGCCGAACAAGATGGGAGGAGACCCCATGAAGCGTAATCAAAGTCTTCATTACCAATACCATTAGGACCCAGGACACACTACAGAAGATTGTAGAACTTTACGTGACTATCTGGAGTAGTTAGTCAAAATTGGGAAGCTATAGCAGTTCTGTACCAACCCTCTGGGCAAGGGAGTCAGGTCGGGTTGGCATACTAGAGGGACGCTTCCTCAAGACCGCCCCTGGGAAAAATCAGTGTTATTCTTGTTGCCCTAGGTGGACTGGTGCATATCCATTGGGGGTTATGTCCATAGCAAAACCATATGCTAAGGATTCAATTCCTGAGCATAAATTACGCCTTAATGCTTCTAAATGTTCTTTTTGGCATAAGCTTAGGCAAGTTTTGGGTTATATGGTCACTCATCATGGGATTGAAGTTATACCTTGGCTTGTGAGGGTATTGGGGTTTTTATAGTAGTAGAGGATGGACCTCTCTTTCTTGGAGTAGAAGTCTTTTCCTTATAGGAATCCTTATGAGCGTAGATTGCGGAATCCTTTCCTTATAGGACTCTGATACTGGGCGTGGAATACAAGCAACTTCCCTATTACCTATGCGTGGTGACCAAGTCATGGTTTTCACAAATCCGTCGGTCTTGAAACCGTCAGCTTGCATTCTCCCTTCAGCCAAGTTGGCGTCAGGTTCTCGCTGAGTAGCCCAGGCGCTTCGAACCGCCGTCAGTTATACCTGGAGCATTCAAACCGTCGGTTTGTCCTGATCTAGTCAGCATGCCTTCTTTCGTTATGTTAGCCCAAAAACGTCCGTCGCAACTGACCCGTCAACCAAAATGTGAGCTGACGGGTTAAGCTCACGGTACCTGCTATAATTCTTCGATATCAATATTAATTTTTTTTATAGTAAAACTTGTAGTAGCATGTAAAAAGTGTGGCATTTCTAAGACTTATGTAATAAAATTGTACTAGTATTTAGTATCACTCAATTTGATAGAGTATCAAAATAAGTTTATCAAATTAACAAAGAAGAAACGACGATAAAGATATCTTAGTGCAATAATATAAAAAGTTCAAATAGTTTACCCAATAAAGAGATCTTATTGCGATAATATAAAGAGTTCAGGATGTCACTGTAATTTACCCTTGATATTATATATCTATCCTAGGGCTCTGTATGTGTCAAATACTAATCATCTCGGTTTGTTTCTAGTTTCTAATACCAAAGGATCAAATGAGCAGATATATTTAAATGAACCAAAGTAATAAGATTTGTTTCTAAATTTCATTCCTTTTCTTCAATGTTCAAACAATCAAAACAAGCGCATTAGTACTTCTCCTTTGTTTCAGACCAGATAATCAAATACTCAGTGAAAGCAAGTTTGTATTCAAGTGATGTTTATGGCCTTGGGAATCATGTTCTAAAGACTTCAGCACGCTTGATTTAAATCTGGACATGTGCAAAGCAATTGATATAGATCTAATCAGTGATACTAGTAATAGTACAAAACTACAAATTTTACCGAGTCTTACATATTATATAGTTGGTGTAGCAATAAGATCACATTAATAATTGTCATATCAATTTATAAACATTTTACTTAAGTCTTCAAAAAAAAAAATAAGAACAGAAGGAAATTAGGAATGACTGACAATGTCATTGAAAATTCAAAATTGCTAAGTGATTAAAACCAAATTAAAATTTTGATAAACAACAAAACCACTGTCATTGACCATGAATACATCTAAAGGTAAGCTTAATAACACTAAGAAAACATAAGTACATGACTACAGAAACTATAGCAAATTCATAGTAAGATTTTAATGCTTTGAACCTCAACCTTCATAACTACTGTATATTTATGAGAATCTGCTAGTTTAAGAGGATGGAATAACTTAAAACGATTTTACTAATATGGGAACATAATCACTGCATGAGGAGAGGATCTAGGAAAGCTTAACAACTTTTGAGCCACTTGTAGAAATACCTGTAGCATACCCTTCTCATTTTGCATAACCTGAGGTTTAGTGATAACCATCTTCTCCATCACCTTTGCATTCTTAAGTAGAAATTGTACAACTGAAAAGAATACTTCCTTTATGTGGAACAAACTTGCTCCAAAACCAAAAATCGTGATAGTCTTAAGGCGTAGCAACAAAAACTTGAAATAAATCTCCTTTGATTTCCAATGGCTCATGTCATCATAATTGCAATAATGGAGGTAGTGCCTTTCTAGAAACTGCAGAACAAAATTACATTAGCCCATTTTGAAGTTCAGTTTTAGATTATTGATATTTTGTCATGTTGTTATAGAGTTGACGTAGGAAGGGACCAAAGCCAAATCAGATTTGGAATTCCTGAGTCAACTTTGAACAACTTGGATTTTGAGGATTTAGGGTTAGGTTTTGGTGTAGGTGTAAAAAATGTTGGAATAGTAAAGATTATAGGGTTTCTAATGGGTAAAGGAATAGTAGTATTTGGGGATGCAACAAAGGGGAAAAACTAATATTTGGGTTGCTGTCTCAGGGATACAAACAGTAACTCGAGAACATTATTTTGCCACTTAAGGAGGTATTTGGGGCTATTTGATGGGGTTTTGAAGTTTTAAAGTTGAGGGTTTAAATGGTGACAAATCAATCTGTTTGCTAGGTTTCAAGTTGCTCAAAATTTAAAGATGAAACTTGTAGGCAACACATCAAGAAGAAAATTGTATCACACAAACTTCAAACAAGCTATCCATAGCTTTTAAAATTTAAAAAAGTTCTTGTATAGTATAGAAAGCATTACACCCATGTATATAGATGAATAAAACAGTAATACATATGCCTTGTGGAACAAAAACATTTACGATGAAGCCCAAACTAAATAGGTAAACTCAAATAAAACCAAAGTAAGACCCAATGGACAATTAGTATAGCCCATGTCCAAAAACTAGAAACTTACATAATTACCCGACACTTAAAAATAAAAAATAAAATTCAAGTGAAATTGGCTTGTAATTGCATGCCTGGGCTAGGAGTTCTAGATAGTAACTTTGCAATGAATGACCTCATATTCAAACAAACCGATTTCCAAAAATCTACTACTGCTGTCATTGTTGTAAATGAGAAGGTTTTGAGTAAACAGTCCATGAAATGACCACTTCAAAAAAAGTCAATAATCAACAATTAACTCTTTACATCAAGAAATTAAAGGGGGCCCAAACTCCTCAAGGGAATCATTTTGACACCATAAATAGTTAGACACATTGATCTAAAGAAAAAGATAACAATTAGGAGTAATCCTTCATTGAAGTTCCTTTGATATGACATTCGGGGAATTGGTCCAAGAAAAACATACCTCTAACTCTGTGTAGTAGAGGATATGTCTATAACTGATGTCTCCACATAAGGCAAACTTTGAAGAAGCCTTGCTATGCCAAGGAGGTCCCATTTCTTCATGCTTGTTTTCATTGTTAAACATTTACACTTTAACAATGGAGAAGGCAGTTGCTTCAGTGACATAATAGATAGAACCTAGATCCATTAGAGCAAGAATCAAAGAAAAATAAAGTAAAGTTAATTTAAGAACAAATAATACGACCATTTGCCATAGGTAAAATAAATCACCAGTTAACACTTTAGCTAAAATGTTTTACAGAACACTAATTTACATAATTTTAATATATCCCATGTAGACAACGAAAAAAAAAAAAGAAGAAAAAAGAGAGAGGCCTTTTTGGAAAACCAATACTTTGATTTAGAGTTAACAGATTATCACGACGAATAATCATTATTTGGCAGAAAAACAAGTGACCTACACCTTATCATACAACCAAAAGCAGATGTCTATAACTCACAAGTTCAACTCATGAAATTGGAACAATAATATTATGTCATTAAAACGTGGATTAAAATCAAAATGCTCAGGAGAAAAAGCCCAGCTCGCAATAGAGTATCATCATTTTCCAATACTCTTATAAATCTCAAAATGATTTTTCCTTTGGGTAATAATATAAATTGGGTAAATATGGTCTTCTTATAATATGAATTTTCCAATAATATTAGTCCTTTAATTTTTGCTTCCTTTGTATTCCTCTTGAGTGCTTCGTGCGTTTTTGCATGAAGTAGTCTTTTTTCCAATAGATATTTTTCTTACTTATCAAAATAAAAATAAAAATAAAATAATACGTCCTTTAATTTTTGATTGACTACAAAATGATTAAAATCACAATTTTTTTTTTCTCGAATGAACTCAAGCTCAGCTAGCACCTCCTCCCCATGCAAGGGTTGGATGGAGCGTGAGGTTATGGGTGCAAGGCCCATTGGGTGCATGTGTAACTTACGTATAACTTCTCACTAAGACTATGTTTGGATGAGCTTATTTTGTTAAAAAATAATCTGTGTAAAAGCACAACAGTACCTGTGAAGTTTTAAAAAGTTGAGACTTGTGAGAATACGGTGGGCTTCAAGTTAAAAATAAACATACCCAAAATCTACAAATCAGCCTCAAAGAGACAAGATATCGAGTTCATGTGTGTATACTATAGTAAATGAAAAAGAAAACTAGATGTTGTGCATTATTCTATATGCAGGGATTAGCCAAACAATGAGAAGACCAACAATAAAAAGCTATAATATTCTTGATACATTATAATGTCTCTGCAAATGACAAACAAAAGAAAAACATAGTTCTGTATATGACAAACAAAAGAAAAACCATCCATGAGATAACATCCGCCAACAGTAGATGACTCTCAACAATAAAGCTACAATATTTGATACATTCATGTCTGTACAAATGGGAATCAACATTAGTGATCAAGAAAAACATGAAGTTTTGCATACGACAATTTGAGAGATATCAAGAAAAAACCAACCATGAGATACCATTTGCCAACAGTAAGTTCCCTAACATGATGCAGGCTCTCAAGAAGTTCTCTCTCAGTTTGTTCATACTCCTTATAAGCACTCTCCTGATCCTCCTCTTTAACTTCACAATTGAAATCAAGCTTAGCCTCAACCAACGACGATACATCCTTAATCCGACACTTCTTCATCAAAAAAAACCCCAAAATTTCCAGTGACCTGATTTTTGGAGCCACAATTTCTAATTCGAAGACAGGGTCGGGGCTTCTTCCCACTGAAGAACGCATAAAATAGCTGTATATAACCAATTTTCTCAGACTCTCGGACACTAAATCCAACCGATTGAGCCGACAACAATTATCCAGTTCCAAGTATTCAAGTCTAGGACTACCCATTACCACTTTCTTTATCGCAACTTCACACAACGCAGTGAACCCAATGGTCAAACGTGTGAATGAACTCAAATTCACTATCCCATTAGGCTTAATTTTGCAGAAATAAAAATCCAATTCAGAAACAAACTCATTGGTGTAGAGATGCTGAGGCAATGGGTACGCCTCAGAACCAGAAAAATCAGTGGAAGTTAAAGAGTATACTGAGTTGATCTACCTTGGCAGTTGTGGCGAAACGAAACCAGAGATCGAGGTAAGGCTTTAGGTGTGTCTCGTAGTTGAACAGGACAAAGAAATTTCTGAGCTTCGTAGCTGTGTGTAGGTGCAGGGTATGATCTACGGCACTGGTGAAATCGTCGATGCATTGGAAGGAACCGTCTTCGAAACTGAGAGAGGGAACGGAGGTCCAAAGATAGGACCATCTTTTGGATAAAACGCCGGTTTTGATAGCGTCTTTGGTGGGCAAGAAGCAAAGGATGCTGAGGAGGATGGAGTCTGGTAAGGTGCTGATTCGATCTTCTTCTAAGATTGGTGCATGTTTGAGACGCTTGGTTCGATGATCATCGCTTGATTCCTCTTCTTGTTGTTCTTCAGAAATGAGGTTTCTGTCAGTGTTGGAAGTTGGGCCTCTTTCAGTTCCACCATCGATTGAACCATTGCTTTGGCTTTTTTCCTCCATTTCAGATGTCAGCTTCTTTTATTATATTCTTCTTTAGGGAGATATTAATGGTGCCTTTACACAATTGTATTTGTAATTTTGTACCTCTAGCACTGGCAGTAGAACTTCGAAGTTCGAATTTTTAGATCATCAGACATTAATATCTCCAATATTTTGTAATTTATTTAATTTAAATTATATGACTGTTTGCTTAAGACACGGGATAGAGTTGGAACCATGAGTTGAACAATATTTTTATTTTTTATTTTTTATTTTTTTAGAATGAAAAAAAAAATTAATTGAGCAATCAAATAAAACCAATACAAATAAGAAAAAATTTACTAATAAACCTTAGCATAGCACCAAATCAACAATTTTTTTTTTTTTTGATAGAAACAAAATTATTTTTATTAGTGCTTCAAAGTTAGTAAGATATCATATAGTTTTATCCCAGCTCAATTGATAAACAAAAAAATAAATAATAAAATTATATATAATATACCTATAAAAAGTATATAATATATTTTTTTAAATATAATATATATAATATACCTATAATATACCTATAAAATATATTTTTTAAATATATATTTTATAAGTAGGTCGGGTCGGGTTAGATAGATTTGTGAATCTGCTGACCTACCTGTTCCTAACCCACCGCAACAAAAGAAAAAATTAATAATCAAATCCAACCCACCAACAATTTTGGCAGATGGGCAGATTGGTTGCACATCCCTACATCATGTTGTGGAACACGATCATCAATGAGTATGAGCAAAATGTCATTTCCGACCAATGTGTATGGTGATCTTGTGATTTGGACTGATAATCCTTGTGAATTGGACTGATAATCCTTGCTAGTAGTTTTTTCTTTTATGTTTTGAAAGTGATGCAAATAGGTTAAGGGATAAGAAGATATTTTATGTTGTTTTCTCTTTCTTAGTGGAATTAGAATTTATTTTCTTTTTCAAGTTGAGTTAATATTGTTTTCCTAGTTTAATTAGGATTTTATTTATCTTCTTTTTCATAGTTAAATTGTTTTTCCTTTTTCAAGTAGAAATATGTTTATTATTTATTTTCCTAAAACAAGTATGAAAAATCCTACTCCAATAAAAATATTTTTCCTGGGCTAGTATTCTTGTAGAACTTAGGTTTTGTGGAAGTGTTGCAATACTTGTGTGTTATAGAATATACTTCTACATACATACACTGCATCCAAAAGTATGTCTACGCCATCAACATAAGAACATGAAGACCTGAAATGAAAAAAAATAAAAAATAAAAAATAAAAAATAAAAAACTAGAATGGTTTTGGTGAAGTGGGTAAAGCCATCATTGGGGTGGTTTAAGCTTAATACAGATCATCTATTCAACACAGAATACTTGTGGGAGGAAGAGGGGTTATCTGAGATGCTTTCAAAAATCGGGTTGTAGGGTTTTCTACCGCAATGGATTTTACCACCAGTGTCATGGCGGAATTGTCGGCATTACATGACAGATTGGTTATGGCAAAGAAGCTTGGGGTTGCAAAAATAGTTGTTGAACTGGATGCAAAAGTAGTTGTCAACCTCGACACCAACGGTTCTAAAGCAAAGAAATCAATGGAGAGAATTGTGATGGAATGCAAGAATCTTCTTCAAGATTTCGAAGAGTACATAGTACAACATATATATCTATAGGGAGCAAAATAGAGTTGCTGATGTCCATGGCAAGATGGGGAGTCATTAAATTGATACACTTGCTATTCATTGTCCATATGGCCCTCCTCATCCTCAGGTCAGTTTTCTTTTAGCTTTGGATAATATAAATTTGCACACTACTCGTGTCGCAGTATAAAGAATTAAAGACAAGATGTATGGACACAATCATAACTGCGCATGTATCCATGAATCAAGAAAATATGTTTGAAGTTGTTCTTTGATGTACCATGATATTTGTAGAGTTCATCTTCTTTCAAAGTTTTATAAAAGGAAGAGATGAGATACAATAGTAATGTTTCATCAAGATTTAATAAAAACACTAGTAGATCTCAGAGCAATTCTCCGCAACTCGTCGTGGATTTTTTACTCTTTTCGGAAATATTTATATATGTGTGTGTATATATATATTATTTATATTTATTCAACATTGTAGCTCACATTGTTTATTGAGTCATGGAGAATTAGTTTTGCATCACATTTAGCTTAAAGTACGCTAATTCCTGTTGTAGACTTGTAGGTGCACATCTCTTTGGGCATAGACAAGCACATGAAAGTGACATGGGTTAATGATGACGGATGATAAGTCATCTCCTTCAATTGTTTAGAATGGAACAACATCATATGGGAGATACAATTTTGTAGATCAAGGATAAAGCACCTCTTATAGTTATCTATTCTATAACTTAGGGAAGATACATCACATGTCATTGGGCCTTTTGGAACATAACATAATTTACTTTTATTGATGTTGAGGACAAGTTCTTGAGCTCCAGCCCTAGACCGTTCCATCTCAATTTTCTAGTTACTTTTGTTGTGCAAGGGATCTAGGCCAATCTGGCTAGAACAAATCAACACTAGGCCACATTGATCCGTGTAACTATGATGTGTATATGTTCCCTTGCAACCTCTTATATGTTGGGTGAGAATGCAATCGTTGGCACCATGGATGGTTCCAAAAGAAAAATCATGAAGATGAAAACATTCCATCATTAGAGGATGGGTTTGAATCTTATAATACATGTCACATTGTGCAACGTAGCCTTGTTATCAGACAGCTAAGAAGGAAGGATTACAGAAGAAGAAGAAAGAAAGGAAGAGCTAAACGACACAATAGATGAGCTACAAGTTTATTTAGATCAGAAGCTAAACGGCATGTAGTTTTAGTTGTTAAGTCAGATTGTATCACACGTGTTATAACTAATCTCTACACGTGTTGTAACTAATTCTCCTTGATTCTAGTTAGTTGGTTAAGCCTCTGTTTTGGGGGTTTAGGTTTAGAGATGTATATATACATAGATAGTGTACAGATTCATAATTACATCAATTAGAGAAAACTTTATCATCTTTTCTCTCAAATTTCTTTCTGTGCTTGTTCATTCTTTCATTCTCTTTCTTATCTTCTTTCTAACATGGTATCAGAGCACGAGCCTTCTTCAATGGCGTCGAATACTCAAACTGGTTCTTCTTCTCAGCGAGAGCTAACTCCAATGGAAGATCCACGAAGTCCATTTTTCTTGCATCATGGTGAAACACCAAGTGCGATTCTGGTTACTCAACCATTAACTCAGGATAACTATCCTATGTGGTCCAGAGCAATGAGAATGGCTTTGGATGCCAAAAGCAAACTTGGATTTGTTGATGGTACTGTCAACGCATCAATGGCTATCACACCATTAGAGAAGCAAGCCTGGTCCAAATGCAATTCGATGATCTCTTCTTGGATCTTGAATTCAGTTTCTCCTCACCTTACTGCCAGTGTGATTTACAGAGACACTACATTTGAAGTGTGGAATACTCTCAAGAAACGATTCTCTCAAGCAAATGGACCAAGGATCTCTCAGCTTCAGAAGCAAATCTCGACTATGATGCAAGGTGCTGCTACGATAACAGGTTTTTTTACTGATCTTCAAGCTGCCTGGGATCAATTATTGAATTTCAGGCCTTTGCCTTGTTGCTCATGTGGAAAGTGTACCTGTGGTGTGAATGATAAAATCACAACCTTTCAGCATCAAGATTCACTCATGCAGTTCTTAAATGGCTTGAACGATGCTTATTCTCAAGTCAGAACACAAATACTCATGATGGAGCCTAGTCCTTCCATTGATAAGGCAATTTCTTTGGTGATTCAAGAAGAAAGGCAAAGGTACTCAGGATTTCCTGTTCCTCCTTCGATTGAATCAACTGCTCTTGCAGTTAAGAATTAAGGATTCAATCAAGGAAATTTATATCCAGGAAATAACAAGTATACGAAAGGGGTCAATGCTAAAGGGAGGCCTGTATGTAGTCACTGTGGCAAGCTTGGTCATGTTATGGAAAAATGCTACAAGTTGGTAGGATTTCCTCCAGGCTACAAGCAAAAAGGTAGAGTGGCTATGGCTAATCAAGTCTCGATTGAAGATGATCAAGACAATTCTGGCAATACTGGTGTTCAACAAGTCAACTCTTTTCCTTTCACTTCTGAGCAGTATCAACAACTAATCTCAATGCTCAGCTCTCACCATGCATCTACATCTGGTGCGGCTAATGATGCATTACACTCAGCAAATTCTGCCCTTTCAGGTAATGCGTGTAATACTTGGTCAGATTTTGCTTCCTTAGATTTGCATCATTCAGTTTTTGCTATTAATTCTGTCAATAAAGCTGCTTATGGTACTGATGTATGGATTCTTGACACCGGAGCCACTGACCACATAGTTCATTCTCTATCCTTGTTTACACATATCACTAGCTCCATTTCAACATTTGTTCAATTACCTAATGGTGAAAAGGTCACTGTTACACATATAGGCACAATTCAGGTTACTTCAACCTTGAAACTTGAAAATGTACTTTGTGTTCCCTCTTTCAACTTCAATTTGATTTCTGTCAGTCAATTAACCAAAACACTTCCATGTTGCCTTGTGTTTCTATCAAACTTGTGTTTTATACAGGACCTTATTTGTTGGAAAACGATTGGAGTGGGTGAATTACATGACAATTTGTATCTGCTGCACACTGAATCATCTTGCAAATCTGTGTCAGAAGCTTCTTCAACCCTTAAGTCTGTTTTTCAATCTTTTGTTAACTCTGTGTCTGATTCTATTTCAATTCCTAGTGTTACAAAGCCTTATCTTTGGCACATGAGGTTAGGACATGCCTCGGATAATAAGCTTCATGCTTTACATAGTCATATTCCTGATGTACAAAGTTTTCATAGCAATAAAACTTGTGTTCTTTGTCCTGTTGCAAAGCAGAAAAGACTTCCATTTCCATCTTTTAACCACATTTCAAACAATGCTTTTGATTTGATCCATTGTGATGTTTGGGGACCATTTGCTAAAATTACTCATGATGGTTTCAAATACTTTCTTACCATTGTGGATGATGCCACAAGATCCACTTGGGTTTATCTCATGAAATCCAAGGCTGAAACTAGACCTTTGTTGATTTCATTTTATAACATGATAAAAACACAATTCCATGCCAATATTAAGATCATTAGAACTGACAATGCCCCTGATTTTTTCTTAAAAGACTTTTATGCTATCAATGGTATTATTCACCACCATTCATGTGTTGCCACTCCACAACAAAATTCAGTTATGGAGAGGAAACACCAGCACATTTTAAGCATTGCAAGGGCATTGAAGTTTCAGTCTAATGTTCCTATTTCCTATTGGGGTGAATGTGTTTTGGCTGCTATCCACATCATCAATAGATTACCCTCTAAAATTCTGAACCAGAAAACTCTTTTTGAAAAACTCTATGGCAAACCTCCTTCCTTTGCTCATTTAAAGGTGTTTGGTTGCATTTGCTTTGCCTCTACCTTATCTCACAATAGATCAAAATTTGATCCTAGATCATCATCTTGTGTTTTCCTTGGTTACCCGTTTGGTGTCAAAGGTTACAAACTACTTGATTTAACTACCAAAAGGCTTTTTGTATCAAGGGATGTTCATTTTCTTGAAATTGTGTTTCCTTTCATTTCACTTTCCCATTCCTTTTCTTCTCACACAAACATTCCCTTACCTCACCTTTTCCCTTCAGTAGCTCAACCAGCTGCCTCCTTATTTGATTTTCCTGCTTCTGGGACTCCTACTTCTGTCCCACAGGTTTCCATTCCTGATCATCTCCCCACTCATGATATTCCCTCTAATCTCATTCCTCCTTTAGGTACTATACCTCCTGAGACTTCTGTTTCAGTTTCTGCAGATTTAAAGGTTGACAATTCTGCAGACTCTTCTAATCCCTCTCCTTCTATTCAACCTATTGTTCCTTCCACCATTCCTTCTTCTATTCCTTTAAGGAAGTCTTCCAGAATCACAAAACCACCTGCTTACTTAACAGACTTCAAGTGCAGCACAGTTGTCCATGATAATCACCCCTCTCCTTCTGCCAACAAGTCAGGTACACCCTTCCCTTTGTCTAATTACATCAGCTCCTCAAAATTATCCTCCACTTATGCCCATTTCTGCTTTCTCATATCTGTCATACCTGAACCTACATCTTACCATGAGGCAGCCAAGGATCATAATTGGCAGGATGCTATGGCATCTGAAATTGCTGCTTTGAAAGCAAATCAGACTTTGACCATTACACCTTTACCTCTTCATAAAAGGGTCATTGGGTGTAAATGGGTTTATAAGGTTAAGTATAATGCTGATGGCTCCTTGGATAGATACAAAGCTAGGCTTGTTGCCAAGGGATTCACTCAACAAGCTGGTTTAGACTTCATTGACACTTTTTCTCCGGTTGCTAAGCTCACCACTGTCAAGACTTTGCTTGCAATTTCTGCTGTGAGAGGTTGGCATTTGGGTCAAGTTGATGTGAACAATGTTTTTCTTAATGGTGATCTTCATGAGGAAGTATATATGCAATTACCTCAGGGATTTCACAGCAAGGGGGAGAACCTAGTTTGCAAGCTTAACAAGTCTTTGTATGGTCTCAAGCAAGCATCAAGGCAGTGGTACTCCAAGTTCTCTACAACCATTTTAAAATATGGTTTCAAGCAATCAAAATCTGATTACTCTTTGTTCACTAAGAAGTTTAATCAGACTTTCATTGCATTGCTTGTTTATGTTGATGACATTCTCATTGCAAGTAATGATGTCCAAGCAGTTGAAGATCTCAAAACTTCTTTGAATTGTGAGTTTAAGTTGAAAGGCCTTGGTAATTTGAAATACTTCCTTGGTCTTCAGGTTGCTAGATCAGAAAAGGGGATTTCATTATGCCAAAGGAAGTATGCATTAGGGGTCCTTCAAGATGCTGGTATGATAGGTTGCAAACCCAGCAAGGTGCCAATGGAACAGAATTTAAATCTAAGCAAGCATCAAGGAGAATTATTGGCTGACCCTGGGATTTATAGAAGACTAGTAGGAAGGCTACTATATTTGACCATAACAAGGCCGGATATCACCTATTCAGTTCATAAACTAAGCCAGTTCATAGCTAAGCCTAGAAAGCCACATCTTGATGCTGCATACAAAATTTTACAGTACATTAAAGGGTGTCCTGGTCAAGGCATTCTTCTGTCATCAAAGTCAGATTTGCATTTGAAGGCATACACGGATGCAGATTGGGCCTCTTGTGTAGATACTAGAAGATCTACTACTGGATTTTGTGTGTTCTTAGGAGACTCATTGGTTTCATGGAAATCTAAAAAACAATCTATAGTTTCTAGATCATCAGCTGAAGCTGAATATAGAGCAATGGCCTTGACTGTTTGTGAAATGACTTGGCTGTTAGCTTTGTTGAAAGATTTGGAGGTTAATCATCCACAACCTGGCCTGCTCTTCTGTGATAATCAGGCAGCGATTTATATTGGTGAGAACCCTGTCTTCCATGAGCGTACAAAACACATAGAAGTAGACTGTCATTTGGTTAGAGATAAGGTGCAAGAAAGAGTGATTCGTTTGTTCTTTACTCCTACACATACATAGGTAGCAGACCTGTTTACCAAGGCTTTATGCAGTCAACAACTGAAGTTCTTAATTTCCAAGATGAATGTCTTAAACATACATGGTTCTGAGTCTCATCTTGAGGGGGAGTATCAGACAGCTAAGAAGGAAGGATTACAGAAGAAGAAGAAGAAAGAAAGGAAGAGCTAAACGACACAATAGATGAGCTACAAGTTTATTTAGATCAGAAGCTAAACGGCATGTAGTTTTAGTTGTTAAGTTAAGTCAGATTGTATCACACGTGCTATAACTAATCTCTACACGTGTTGTAACTAATTCTCCTTGATTCTAGTTAGTTGGTTAAGCCTCTGTTTTGGGGGTTTAGGTTCAGAGATGTATATATACATAGATAGTGTACAGATTCATAATTACATCAATTATAGAAAACTTTATCATCTTTTCTCTCAAATTTCTTTCTGTACTTGTTCATTCTTTCATTCTCTTTCTTATCTTCTTTCTAACACTTGTCTTGTCAACACTGTGACATATCTCCATGCCGCATTAGTGTTGAATCCAAGTGAACTAACCATGTTAGCATTCCATGCAACATCAACATCATCGTTGACTGATCAACTATGGACTTTGATAGATATTGGCCACTTTTTAGCCCTCTTTCTCCTTCCCTGCCTCGTTTTTGCGTATGTATAATGTTTGTTTAAATTGATCATATGGTTTTAAAAGCGTTACCCATTTTGTAATTGATGTAGCACTAAGATCACATCCACAATCATATCAATTTATAAACATTTTACTAAGTATAGTCTTAATTCTTAAACACAAAACAAACAAAAAATTAACTAGCAATTGGTTTACTATGTTGTTGATTTGGCACCAATCACATACAATGTAATATCAATTTATAAACATTTGGTAATAAAAAAGAACAAGAGGATTTTGGAAATTCAAAAATTCAAATTGCCAATGCATGTCATTGGAAATTAGAAATTGCAAAGTGATTATAATCAATTAAAAAACTTGATAAGCAACATAACCATTGTCATTGAATGTATCAAATGGCAAGCTAATTAACATCACTAAGAAAACATAAGTACATGACATCTGAAGCTAAAGCAAATTCATATATAGCAAGATTTAGTGCTTTGAATCAAGTACAATGTATATATGAGAATCTTATAGTTTAAGAGGATGGAATAATTAAATTTTTTTATAAACAATGGAATAACTTAAATGGTTTTACTGATATGGGAACATAATCACTGCATGAGGAGAGGATATGGGAATGCTTAACAACTTTTAAGCCACCTCTAGAAAATCATGTAGCATATGTCTCTGATTTTGGATATCCTGAGGTTTAGCAATAACCATTTTCTCTAGCACCCTTGCATTCTTAAGTAGAAATTCTACTACTGAAATGAATACTTCCTTTATGTGGACCAAGCTTTCTTCAAAACCAAAAATCTTGACAGTCTTGAGGCATAGCAACAAAGACTTGAAATAAATCTCCTTTGATTTCCAATTGCTCTTGCGATCATTATTGCAAGACTCAATGTAGCGTTTTTCTAGAAACTACAAAATAAAAGTAAATTAGCCCATTTTGAAGCTCGGTTTAGATTATGATATTTTTGTCATGTTGTAATGAAAATGGACTTTTATCATGAAGCCCAACTAAGTAACTAAACTAAAATAAACAAAATAAGATCCAATGGACAACTAGTATTGCCTATATCCAAAAACTAAAAATTTCTATAATTGCCCCTAACACTTAAAAATATAGTATAAAATTAAATTAAAATGAAATTGGCTTCTGATTGCATGCATGGCAGGCATTATGGATATTAACTTTGGTAATGAATGACTTGTTATTCAAACAAACTTCGGCAATAAGTGACCTCTTATTCAAACAAACGGATTTCCAAAAATCTACTACTATTGTCATTGTTGTAAATGAATAGGTTTTAAATAAATGGTCCACAAAACGACCACTTCAGAAAAGTCAATAACCAACAATTAACTCTTTACGTCAAGAAATTAAAGGGGGCAAAGCTCCTCAAGGAAATCATTTTGAGACCAGAAATACTTAGAAACATTAATCTAAAGAGGTTTATTAAAAAAAATTGATCTAAAGAAAAAGATAGTGATTAAGAGGAGTCATTTATCAAAGTTACTTTTGATATAAGACTTGGGAATTGGTCTAAGAAAAACATACCTGTAACCCTATGTAGTAGGAGGAGATGATGTCTATATCCAATGTTTCCACATAAGGTGAACTTTGAAGCAAGCTTGCAATGCCAGGGAGGTCCCATTTCTTCATGCTTGTTTTTATCGTTAAACATTTACACTTTAACAATGGAGAAGACAGATTCTTGACTGACATTATAGATAAAAACCTAGGTCCATAAAAGCAACAAGCAGAACACATTAAGATAAAGTGAATGTAAGAACAATTAACACGTAAAATACATCACCAATTAACAATTTAGCCAACAAGTTTTACAGAGCACTTGCCCAACAAGTTATAAGGGAAATGTTAACCAATGTTTTTAGGATATTTGTTTAATTAAAAACTATTTTTATAAATATTTTATGAAAATATGATAAAGTAATTAATTTTGTTGACAACTTTTTATATTTTTCATGAAAGTAGTGTTAAAACTTTTCTAATAATATGCACTAACAATTGCCCTAAACACACTCATTAACATGACCTAATTTACAAATATGTTATGTTAATTACGTAGACAATGGAAAAAAGGGCATTTTTTGGAAATCCAAGACCATGCTTTAGAGTTGATAGATTATCATGAAGAATCATTATTTGGCAAAAAAAAAAAAAAAAAGTGCCCTACACCTGTCATGCAACTAAAAGCAGGTGTCTATAACTCAATAGTTCAACTCATGAAATTGGATCATTGATATTACATTCTTTAATTATTGATTGACTAAAACGTGGATTAAAATCAAAATGATCAGGAGAAAAAGCCGAGCTCACAATAGAGTATCATCTTTTTCCAATACTCCTATATATGTGTGTGTGTATATATATATATATATATATCACAAAATGATTTTTCCTTTTGGTCATAATATAACTTGGGTAGACATAGTCTTATTATAATATGATTTTTCCAATAAAGTTTTCTTCTCTAATTATTGATTGACTACAAAATTACTTAAATCACTTCTTCTTCTTCTTTTTCTTTTTTGCTAATGAGCTATATAGTTCAACTAAAATTTTCTCCCTATAAATGTGGTTAATGGAAGACGAGGTCTTGGATTTAAGATCCATCGGATGCCTAACTTAAGTTGAGAGAATAAGGCAGGCCTTAAGTTAAAAAATAAACACACCCTAAATCAACAAATCAACTTCAAAGAGACATGATATCAAGTTCAGCATGTATATACTACAGTAAGTGAAACAAAAAAAACAAAAACAAAAACCAAAAACAGTAGATGTTGTGCATTATTCTATATGCAGGGATTAGCCACACATTGAGAGTACCAACAATAAAATGATAACATCTTGATACATTATAATGTGGAGATCAACATTGGCAATCAATAAAAACATGTAATTTTGTATATGAAAAACTAAGGAGAAATCAACCTTGAGGTAAAATCTGCCAAAAGTAGATGCTGTGCAACATCGTATATGCAGGGATTAGCCAAACAAAAGAACACTAGATGCTATGCACCATTCTATATGCAGGGAATGGCCAAACAAGGAATCCCAACAATAAAAAGCTATAATTAACATCAAGTTTTGAATACAACAAATGACATAAAGAATCAAAAAAATTAACACAGAGAGCTATCAAGAAAAACCAAGCAAGAGACACCATTTGCCAATAGTGAGTTCCTTGACATGATGCACACTCTCAAGAAGTTCTTTCACTGTTTCTTGAGACTCCTTATAAGCAGTGTCCACACCAACTTCACCACGCATTCACATGCTGAAATCAAGCTTAGCCTCAACCAATGACGACACGTCCTTTATCTGACACTTCTTCATAAAATAATACCCCAAAATTTCCAAAGACTCGATCTTTGGAGCCACAATTTCCAATTCGAACACAAGGTCATCACTTCCTACTATAAAATAGTTATCTATGACCAATTTTCCCAGACTCTCGAACACTATATCCAACCGATTAACCCGACAACAATTATCCAATTTCAAGTATTCAAGTTTAGGACAACCCATTAATACTTTCCTTATTGCATCCTCGCAAAACGTGGTTAGCATAATAACCAAGCGTGTGAGTGAACTCCAATGTACCAATCCCTTATGGCCTGTTTGGAAGTTCAAAAAAGGAGGGGGAGCAGAGTAAAGGGAGGGAGAGTAATTCAATTACCTTGTTTGGAAGTTTTTTAAGGAAGGAGGGGGAAGGGTTTGAAGGGGTTTCAACTACCTCTAACCCCTCATTTTTAATTCTCCCAAATTGGAAAGATTTGGAGAGAGAGTAGAGTAGATAAATTATTGACCAAATGAATTTCCCAATTTATCCTTTTTAAATTAACAAAATTACAAATCGATTATATAAATAATCTTTATTTGTTTCCTGAGAAAATTAAAAATAAACAAACAAAAGTGTTGACTGAAATTAATGCTCCGATTATATGAATATGCTCTGATCTTCAACCCAGTTGGTATTGGTCGATGCTAATCCCAAATTGATTAATGCATTGCCAGTGGAGACTATCGATCCCATTACCTCTGCCTACTTCTTCTTCTTCAATGCCGTCGTCCATGTCACTCGCGGCGATCAATCTCGAGTCAGTGGCTATGCACTAGATTGGGCATTTGCTGGGGCTCGGACATTCATCGGTGGCGGTGGCTTTGGATCAGTACGCATTAGGAGCAATCGTCGTCTCGGTTTTCGCGCTCATCGTTGTGATTTATAGCTTCGTCGCCGCGAAGAAAAAGGTCGCTGGAGAGGCGCAAAACGAGGCAGTGAACTGCGTCGCCGCCGCCACCGCTAAAGGAGAATGTAGATCCGCTAACACCACCGACGTTATCATCGTCGGTGCTAGTGTCATCGGTCCGTCAAATTCTCTATCATTTCTTTTTCTCTTCTTTCTTTCTCGGCAACCAAACAGTGCACTAAGCATTTCTTTTTTTTTTCTTTTTCTTTTTTTTTTGAATTATGAAAAATCTACTAAAGTTTATGGATTTGCTTCAACTTGGGCTTGCTATATGTGTTTTGTTCAGGAAATTAACGTGTTAATTACTGAATTTCAGATACATTAGACTAATTTGGTTGATGATTTTTCGTAATATGTTAGTACTTTTAAAAAAAAAATCATAATTTGCAATTTCTCTTGTATTTTTTGAATTTTTTGAATTAGGATTTTTTTTTTTTGCATTTCTTTTTTTTTTTTCTTTTTCTTTTTTTTTTTCTTTTTCTTTTTTTTTGAATTATGAAAAATCTACTAAAGTTTATGGATTTGCTTCAACTTGGGCTTGCTATATGTGTTTTGTTCAGGAAATTAACATGTTAATTACTGAATTTCAGATACATTAGACTAATTTGGTTGATGATTTTTCGTAATATGTTAGCACTTTAAAAAAAAAATCATAATTTGCAATTTCTCTTGTATTTTTTGAATTTTTTGAATTAGGATTTTTTTTTTTGGTATGACCTGTAATAATAGAATTTTTAGATACGCGTTTGTATGTATAAACTGCACTAGTTATTGAAAATCATGGTTTCATGTTTATATTCTAAGATTTGGATGAATGATAATCAGGTTCAAGACTTTACAAAACTGATAAATTAATCATAGACCAATGTTGCAAGTCCATTTTCAAATAGAGGTAAATTTGTCTTTTTAAATCATTTCCTCTCCTCTCCATCCTAATTTTTAAAACATCCAAATAAGAAGAAGAGCTAATTACTCCCTTTCCTCTTACTAATTTTAAAAACATCCAAACAAGGTAGAGGAGAACCATTCTCCTCTACTCTCCTCCCCACTACTCTCCTCCCCTCTACTTCTCTCTACTCTTCTCCCTCTCTAAACTTCCAAACAAGCCATTAGGCTTAATTTTGCAGAAGCAAAAAAACAATTCAGAAACAAACTCTTTGTTGTAGAGATGTTGAGGCAATAGGTATGCATTAGAGTATGCATTAGAAATGCTAAAATCAATAGCTGCAGTTAAATGTAAACTGAGTTGGTCTACCTTGGCAGTTGTGGTGAAACAAAGCCAAAGATTGAGTCTAGGCTTTAAGTCTGGCCCGTAATGGAACCGGACAAAGAACTTTGTGAGCTTCGGAGCCCTATGTAGAATCAAGGTATTATCTATGGCATTGGCGATATCGTCAGTGTATTGGAAATAATCGTTATTGAAACTAAGAGAGGGAACAGATGTCCAAAGATAGGCCCATCTTTTGGATAAAACGCCTGTTTTGATAGCATCTTGGGTAGGCAAGAAGGAGAGGATTCTGAGGAGGATCTAGTCTAGTAAAGTGCTGATTCGATCTTGTGAGATTGGTGAAAGTTTGGGGCGCTTTTTGAATATAACGGGACCCTTACTACTTTCTTCTTCTTCTTCAGAAATGGTGTTTCTGTTAAAGCTAGAAGTATGAGTTGATGAATGATTAAGGAAAAAGAGGATGCTGTCTTCATATTCTTCTTCGGAAAAGGGGTTTCTGTCAGAGCTGAAAGTATGATTTGAATGATTAAGCAAAAAGCATAAGCTATCTTCACTGTAAGCTGAGCTTCTCTCAGCTTCACCATCAATAGAACCATGGCTTTCGCTTTCTTTATCCATTCTCAACTCAATAGCTACTAGACTAGCTATTGATGTGTGCTTCTTATATTCTCTTTTTTGTTTTTGTTTTATTGGGATATTGTTTTATTCCAAAGTTCTATTACGGCATTAATAATACATGACTTCTATCAAACATTTCAAACCAATACCATAGCAAGAGGGTGCTCTCATGCATGTAGTAGTAAGTGGAGTCTTGCGCTTTCTTGCAAGAGTTGTGTGGTCTTCCTGTGAGTAAGGCCAGCTTTCCTGTACCCCCTCACTAGCCAGGGCGAGAGTGGGCTGTCTAACCATGGCAGAAGAGCTTGAGGAACTGTGGAAGAAACTGATGTTTACTAAAGAAGAGGATGAAGATATAGTTCTGGGAAGCAACAATACAAGAGTAGTGAAAGAAGTTGGGAAAAATTGCATTGTGATGAAGGTTCTAACTCAACGAAGAGTTAGCGTGGAAGCATTGAAGAAAAACATGAGAATGTTGTGGAAACCAAACAAGGGGATACAAATTTCGGAGATTGAAGACAATCTATATCTCGCTAAGTTTGGAGATAGTTGGGATAAGAAAAAGGTAATGGAAATGAGACCATGAAGCTATGAAAAACAACTAGTTCTCATGAAGGAGTTTGAAGGGGAGCTGGTTCCTAAGGAGATATCCCTCAAATGGTCCCCCATTTTGGATACAAATCTATAATCTTCCTCTAAAGTGTATGACTAGCGGGACGGGCTATGAGATTGGGGCAAAGATTGAGTGGGTTATAGAGGTAGATGTTCCTGAGAAAAGGGTGCAGTGGGGGAAGCATCTTAGGGTACGAGTAAACATCGATACATCAAAAAAGCTAGTTAGAGGGAAGAAGGTTAGCATTGAGGGCGGTGATGGCAGATAGGTATATTTTAAATATGAGCGACTCCCCAACTTTTGCTACAGGTGTCGCATGCTCGACCATGGTGAAAAAGAATGTCTAGAGAAGAAGCAAGTGAAGGACAGTGGTGGGAGGGGAAGTGCGCAGTATGGGCCATGGCTAAAAGGCGAACCAGGGAAACGATTTAGTAGAGAAGCTGACAGAATGGAGGACAGTGGTGGGTCGGGCAATAAATACAGGAAGGAAGGGAACGGGAGGGAGTTGAGGATACAGCCAAAAAAGAATATAGAGCCAAACCGGAAAACAGGGGTAGGTGGAAAACCAGTTACAGGGATAGGTCGGCTAAGGGAGAATAGTCCAAGTCCAAGCGACGAGGTGTCAGGAGCATCAAGAGAAAGTCTGAAAGGGAAACATGAAAATGGCAAAGTCAAAAGTTAGGTGGAAAAGTAAGAAGGCATTATAGATAAACATAGTATGGTGACTTTGGATGAGACAATGAGATGTGAAGAAACGGACGTAGGGATACAGTGGGAGATAGAATGCATGACGGCAGAGAAGATTCGAAGGAAATAAAAAATCTCACCACAAAAAAGGCCTCTGAAGTTGGTGTCAACCGGGATTAGGCCAAACATGAGCCTAATTGCAATGAGTTTTTATCAAAATAAGGGCTGGACTTCGAAGGAACTAGGCCCAAAAAGTAGGCACTGGAAGAGACTGGCTAGACGAACAAAAGAAACAAGCCCAGGTAAGAAGGTAGGCCTAGCCGGTATAAAGAGAGAAGGACTCGTGCCCTTACAGAAGTTAGACCCTAATATTCTGAGTTTAAAGAAGAGTAAAGGAAAGTGCAAGGAAAGCAAACCCTTGAATGAGGACAACAAAGTGGATGGCGGTGTGGTGGCTGCATGGCAGCACTGCCGAGCCCAATGAGCGTACTAGTGTGGAATTGTTAGGGTTTGGCGTCGTCTCTTGCAGTTAGTTTACTCACCAAGGAGGTGAGATCAAAGAACCCCACCTTGGTGTTCCTTGCTGAAACCAAGGCACAGATTAACCGAATAAAGGGGCTCCAACAAAAAGTAGAGCTAACTCAAGGGATAGTGGTTCCTAGTGATGGTCAGAGTGGTGGCTTAGCCATGCTGTGGAAGGAAGGTATGGTGGTGCACTTCAAAAGCTGCTCCAATTCTCACATTGACGCGGTGGTTATGGAGGAAGACAGTAGAAGTCCGTGGAGAGCTACAAGCTTCTATTGGCATCCTGACACAAGTATGAGATATAGTTCGTGGGATTTATTAAAAGCTCTCCACTCTCAAGCTAAGACGTCGTGGGGTTTTTTGGAGATTTCAATGAGATTGTCCATTTGGAAGAGAAATTAGGGTGGAAAGAAAGGGAAGCAAACCAGATGGAGGCGTTTAGGGAGGCGCTGAGTGTTTGTGGGCTTTCTGACCTGGGCTTTGTGGGGTAGAGGTATACATGGTGCAATGGTAGATTTGGGGACCAACGCACCCTTATTAGGCTTGATAGGATGGTAGCCAATGATAGCTGGAGAGATAAATTTCTAGAAGCAACAGTCTACCATGTATCTATGGCAACATCAAACCATTGTTTACTTGCTTTTATCTTAAAGAGAAGCAAACCCTAGAGGAAAAGAAACAAGCGGTTCTTTTTTGAAGTGATATGGGCAAGAAAAGCAGAGTGCAAAGATGTAATTGAATAGGCTTGGGATCCGTACAGAGAAAATTCGAACCTCCCTATCCAAGATAGACTAATGAGGTGCCAGAAACAACTTCTGCGGTGGAACCAAACAGTATTTGGCAATGTGAATAAGATGCTGAAATAGAAACAAAACCGACTGCAACAGTTGGAGTTGCTCAATTCTCTTAATGACACGGAGGTTGAAATACGTGAATTGAGGAAGGAGATCAACGAGGTGCTTATCAGAGAAGAGATTATGTGGAAACAAAGGTTGAGAGTGGAGTGGCTAAAGAATAGGGATAGGAACACGACTACTTCAAGGCCATCTTCAACTCGAACTGACCAACCAACTTTGGAGCAAGTTTAGGAGCTTTCGAAAAGATGGTTACTCAAGAGATGAACAAGGACCTGCTAAAGGAATTCAAGCCAAACGAGGTCTGGAAGGCATTTAAACAGATGCACCCGACAAAAGTGCTGGGTCCTAACGATATGTCCCTTTTGTTTTCTCAAAAGTATTGGGATATTGTTGGGCCTTGTGTATTAGATTGTGTTCTACAGGCCCTCAACTCAAGCATCATGCCCCACCATACTAATAAGACATATATATGCCTTGTCCCCAAAACAAAGAATCCCCAAAAGATAACCAAGTACCGTCCAATTAGCCTATGCAATGTGTTATAAAAAATTATTTCAAAGGTGCTAGCCAACAAATTGAAGAAGATTCTACTAGAAGTAATGAGTGAATCGCAAAGCGCATTTGTCCCTAGAAGGCTTATAACTAACAATGTTCTTGTCGCCTTTGAAACAATGCATTCCATTAATCAACGGAGGAAAGGAAAGGAAGGGCTAATGGCTATAAAACTCAACATGAGCAAGGCTTATGATAAAGTTGAGTGGTCCTATTTAGAGGCAATAAAGCGAAGAATGAAATTCCAGGAAAAATGGATTTCGTTGGTGATGATGTGTGTGACGACAATGGCCTACTCAGCCTTAGTTAATAGGGAACCAAGGGGTATTATTAGTCCTTCAAGGGGGCTACGATAAAGGGACCCAATTTCCCTATATTTATTCCTCCTGTGCACCAAAGGGTTATCAGCAATGATAAGGAGGAAAGAAAGGAATGGTAACATAAAGGGTATCTCGGTCAGGAAAAGGGCACCCAAAATATCCCATCTTTTCTTTGCGGACGATAGCATTATTTTCTATAGAGCTACGGTTGGGGATTGTACACAAGTCTCTGAGGTGTTGGCAGACTATGAAAAGGAATCGGGACAGAAGTTGAATAAAGAGAAAACCTCGCTCTTCTTTAGTAAAAACACGAGTCCAAAAATCCAGAAGATGGCTAGGGAAACCTTTGAAGCACAGATTGTCCAACAGCATGAGAAGTACCTTGGGCTTCCCCCGCTGATGGGCCGAAGCAAAAAGAAAGCTTTTAATCAGATAAAGGATCAAGTAAGCCGCAAAATTGCTGTTTGGAAAGGTAAGCTATTGTCCAATGCAAGTAGAGAAATTCTGATAAAGGCAATGGCACATACGACTCCCACTTACACGATAAGCTGCTTTAAGCTCCCGGACTCGCTTTGCTTGGATCTGAATTCATTGATGGGAAGATTCTGGTGGGGTCAAAAAGCAAATGAAAGAAAGCTAGCTTGGATTTCGTGGGAGAAGCTTTGTACCCCAAAGATCAAAGGTGGGATGGGGTTTAGGGATTTATAGGCTTTCAATTTCGTGTTATTGGCAAAACAGGGATGGTGAATCCAGAAAAATCCAGGCTCTTTAGTTCATAAAGTTTTCAAAGCGAAGTATTTCACGGAGACTTCTTTTATGGAGTCTCAAATAGGGAAAAGGCCATCCTACATTTGGAGGAGCATCTTGTCTGCTTGGGAAGTAATTAAAATGGGATCTAGGTGGATGATTGGTAATGAAAGGAAGGTGCATATATGGAACGACAAATGGAATCCGGTGGCAGATACATATAAGGTGATAAGCCCAAAAGTTCGGATTAGCGAAGGAGGGGAGATGGTATCGTGTCTGCTAGATGAAGAGAGCAGAGGATGGAATGCCGATCTCATCAAAACTACATTTTTACCTCATGAAGCAAAAGTGATTCTTGGAATCCCAATAAGCCCCGTGGCCCCAAAAGACTCTCAGGTATGGACAAAAACCCCTAATGGAACATTTACAGTCAACGGTGCGTACAAAGTTGCATATAAGTTGCTCAAGGAAGCCAGTAAGGTGAACAGTAATTCTGGATGCTCTGACAACTCCAAAATGCAAGCTCTATGGAAAGCCATTTGGAATCTAATGTGCCAAAGTAAAATTAAGCACTTCTTTTGGAGAGCGTGTAGGAACATCTTGCCTACGAAGCAATGCTTAAAGCAACGAAAGGTTATTACAAATGATAAGTGCGACTTGTGCGATGAAAGGGAGACCACAGGACACACGCTTTGGAGCTACAAAACCACGAGGGACACCTGGGAAGCACTAAAAGTAAAGGATGCTAATCGGACCCCACCTTTGGAAGAGTTCATCGATGTGTTTTGGTGGTTGCAAGAGCAGTCTAGAGTTAGCGATTGGGAAGTCTTCGCTACTACAGCATGGAGTCTTTGGTACAATAGGAATGCTGTTAGACACAATGGACAAGGCAAACAGGGGAGAGTGATAGCAACAAAAGCTCAAAGGTACATTGAAGAATTTCGACCACACATACTAGCGACCCCCCAAAGATCAATCCACCTCCAAAGAAATGGTCTCCTCCACCACTCAATTGGTATAAAGTCAGCGTGGACAGCGCGGCGTTCAGGGACCAAGGGAGTATAGGAGTGGGAGTGGTCATTAGAAATGACCGAGGGGAGGTAATGGGAGCAATGAGTAAGAAAATTCACCTTCCATTGGGAGCAATTGAGACCGAAGCAAAGGCTATGGAAGAAGGCATACTGCTAGCATGGGATCTGGGTCTAAAAAACATAATTGTAGAAGGTGATTCTCTGGCAGTGGTTCAAGCTCTTAATGGCATAACCACCCCTGCTAATTCTATTCAAAAGGTAATCGAAGGCATCACTTGGTGTTTAAAGAGGTTCGACACTTGGAAAATCTCTCATTCGAGAAGAAGCAACAATACCGCTGCACACTTAATGGTTAAAGAAGCCAACTCAATCTTAGAAAATGTTATATGGGTGGAGGAAACTCCCCCACCTATTGTTGATCTGCTATTGTATGATGTAATGTCTATGGACCTTTGTCCTAGTTAATGAAATGAAGTTAGCGAGTTTGTCATAAATAAAAAATACACGACTTTTATCATTTTATGTGTGTCCCTAGCCCAATGGTGCAACCTTGCAGCAGAGGCTAAAGTTTTAGGTACTTTCAAAGTATAAAGAAATGGTGTTTCATCATCTCATATTCATGATGGATCCCACCAAGAATTTAATGAATGAACTCTAGTTATCATGAATGTAAGAGGAGAGGGTACCATTCTTCGTACTCCGAGAATATCTAAGAATTACTCAACTTTTGAACTCATTTTATTTCTATCAAAATAAAAATTGAACTCATAAAATTTCCAAAGGCTAATATAAGATGGAGTTTGTTAAAATTTGGGTTGTACTAGATAAAATTCTTTCGCTTTTTTAACCATTGTACTTCTGCTTTCTGGCACTTAGAATTTTTTAACTCAATCTCATTAGACATTATCTCCTACATTTTGTAATTTATTTAACTTTAATCATGTAACCGTTTGTCCGTTTATGCCTAAAACACCTAAATATTTGATAAAACGGCCAAAAGAGATGTGGTATCCTGAAATTTGATGATTGTAGGTTATATATCATGTCATGGAACACAATCATCAGTGGGTGCGCACAAAATAGGATGATGGCTTTTCATTACTTTTTTTTTTTTGGGTGGTAATAAGGGATTTAATGTAAAACTAAGGAGCAGGAACAAGTTACTGTAGAATTATCCATTACAAAACAACCCCAAGCCATTGCGGGGGCGCTGCAAAATACAACAATTTTTGGGATCTAAGACTTCCCTAAGCTAGCAAGAGCATCCGTACACCTATTAGCTTCTCTAAATGCATGTTGGGTCTACGTATTAGGTATTCTCCACAAGAAATATCTGCAATCATCCACCAAAGGCAACAAACATGAATGAATATCAACAGAGTTGCTTAGAAATGAGGCCACAATCAACACGTCTAATTCAACAATAATATAAGATCGGTAATCTTGTGAATTGGACTTATGTCATGAGCATGGACAAGAGATTACTGACTGCCACATTGATATGAACTTACCTTGATTTAATTTAGTTATCTTTTGCATTCACGGAGAACAAAGTTTTTCTTCAAACTAGCTAGTTTAGAGAGAAACTTCTCACATATTTCATTTTTTGGTCTGAATTTTAATGTTCCTTATGTTCTTAACATGCATATCAAATTGCGTTCAAATCGGATGTTATTTACTATTCGATCAATAAACTACTTTTTATGTACAATTTTAGATCACAAAAACTTGAAATTAATTTTAACATTTGTTTAATGATAAAGTAATTGATCTGTGATCATAAATATATATGAAGAGTTTGTTGAGTTTCTCTCCAAACTAGTTTGGAGAAAAACTTTATTCATTCAAAAATGGGTTTTGCCAATTCCTTTCACATGAATAATTTTACAAATTTTCATTTGGAGATATGGTTTTAGGGACATTTTGTTTATCTTTATATATTAAGAGACTTCAAAAAGTTAGTTATAACTTCAAAAAATGTTGAAAATACCTCTAATTTGATTAGATAATCCTTATTCTTAAAAAATAAAAAATAGGGTTAAAATTGTAATTCAACACAATTCAAAAAAAAAAAAAAAAAACTACTAGAGAAACTTTTTTCCTAAAAAATTAGCACACTCTCTATTTAAATATGAGAAATGATATATCCACAACATTTTCACAACATTTTTACAACAAATCCTAAGTGGCAGGTTGTTACTGGTTGTTATTGTTGGAGTAAAAAAGTAATCTCAGTGTTAGGTTCAAATTTGTACCAATAACAACTAATCACCTGTGATTTGTTGTGAAAGTATTGTAAAAATATTGTGGACGTAGCATCTCTCTTTAAATATATATGATGCACGTTTGCTACATTTTTTCCTAAAAACTAGGACATACTAAACCCAGCAGTTTACTCTATTTCAAATCTTAAATTTTAGTTTCTTAAAAATTTCTTCCTGTATAACCTCACTAATAGATAAATTCAAATTGAAAAATTACATTAAACTCAAAATAAAAAAAGTGCATCATCACACGTGCTATTATACTTTATATATATATATATATATATTTGTATTTGCTCTTTAGTAGTTCACACTACATATTGATCTGAGGTATTGAGGTTTAGTTTTGCTTCACATTTAGGAGAAAGTATTTGGTATCAAATGATACTGTGTCAACGGTATCGAAATCCAATAAGTGTAAAATATGTTAGCAAAAAATAACTAATCTACTAACAAATGAAATATATGTGTTAATGGGTAATTATTTTTGCACATATGTCTCTCATTTATTGGATTTTGGTATGAATGACGTAATATCATTTGATATAAAATACCTTTTCCATGTTTAGTTTGAAGTAAATTTCTTTGGAAATTCCTGATATAGGTGCACATCTCTTTACACATGGACAAGAAAATGCAAGTGACATGGGTCAAAGATGAATGGTGATAAGTCATCTCCTTCGATTGTTTTAGAATGGAACAACATCTTGGAGAAGAGGAGATAAAATTTTGTAGCTCAAGGATAAAGATTATAGTTATCTATTCAATAATTTAGAGAAGATACACATCTCAATTTCCAGTTACATTTGTTGTGGAAAGGACTTTGGTCAAAGTGATCAACACTAGACCACTTTGATCAATGTAGCAATGATGTGCATCTTCTGTTTCCTTGTGACCTCTCATATGTTGATTACATGCAGCAGTAATGGGACACACTGGATAAGTAAACGCAATCGTTGCACCATGAATGACTCCAAAAGAGAATCATGAAGATGAAGACATACCATTATTAAAGGATGGGTTTGAATCTTATAATATATACATGTCACATTGTATAACGTAGCCTTGTCATGCCAACATTGTGACACATCACCATGCCACATTATAGGGACAAAATGGGTTTTTATCCTTTTCGGGCAAATTAAATAGCCTTATGCCTCCCTTCCCAAACTAATTAGAGAAATACCCCTCTTTTGAAACTCAACTTATTCAAAATCGAGTTAAACTCTATAGTGACGTTTTTAAGGACCGATAGTGACGTTTTTAAGGACTGATAGTGACGTTTTTAAGGACCTATAGTGGCGTTTTTTAACTCGACTTCGATGAAATCGAGTTATAGGTAAAAAAAATTGCCTATAACTCGATTTCATTGAAGTCAAGTTAAAAAAACGTCACTATAGGCTCCTTAAAACGCCACTATAAGGTTTCAGATTTTTTTTTTTTTTTCCTAACTCGATTTATCATAAATCGAGTTTAAAAGATGAGCATTTCACTAATTAGTTTGAGAAAGGGGGTATAAAACTATTTAATTTGCCCGAAACGGGCAAAAGCCCATTTTGTCCCACATTATAATGTCGAACCAAGTCAACTAATTATGTGCATTTTGAGCAATGCTACATACACAAAAAATTGACAACATTTTTTTACAACAATTGTGTTTTTTTTTTTTTTTTTACAAGATAGAATTTCTACTCTAGCCTAATTTAAGTGTATATGTGTGTAAAGCTCCCTCTTGAAAACTTAAACTCCGGCCCTTGCCCCCAACACCCCACGAGCATTTATATTTATGGAGTGACCACCGTACCAAGAGTGCGCGGTGGTACAATAATTGAGTTAACAAGCTTGTATCGATTATTATCTTGCTTTCTTTTTTACCTATCACTAATAATGTACCACAAGAGCAGGTATCAAATTTTTTGTATTTCTAGACTTTCTTATGCATTCTATGCCACCTCAACAACATTGTTGACCAATATACTTGGATAGACATGATTATTTAAATAAATAATTGATAGACATTGACCCTTTTTGGCTTCCCCTCCTTATTTTTCTCATTTATTCTAATTTGTGGCCTGTTTATTTATTTATTATTTATTTATGATGAAAGAGAATATTTAAATTAAATATGGTTTTCAAAATTCAAAGCCTAATGTTTATTTATTTCAAACTTTGAATTTTGAATTAAATATGATTAGAAGTAAAATTTTTTGATGATCAAAATTCAGAGTTTACTTCTCCAGACCTCTGCTTTAGATCAAGACACTAATCGATTTTTTTATGTAGACGGAAATTAAATTTCAAATCTCTTATTCAACTATAAGAGACTTTACCAATTGAGAATATTAAAATAATTCTTAAACTTTATGATTTAATTTCACCATTTGAAAACTATATAGTTTAATTTGAAACCACCCATTTTATGTTTAAAATAAAAAATGAAACTACCCCTAAAATATAGGGTTTATAATGTAATTTGCAATTACCCATGAGCCCAATAAAAAAATAAAAATCTTTTCACTACGGTCGGTCGTAGGTCGCTCCTTCGACATGAAAAGTCCTGTTCTTATCGAGAGACTGACAGTTGTAAAACAGATTAACCAATACAACCGAACTGAAGAGAGAGTTGATAATGGAGGCAGAAGCAGAACGAAGCTCAACTTCCAGCGAAGACATCAGCGTCTCCTCCTACGATTCCAGCCTCGTGAAAAACCCCAATTCCGAAGAAGAACAAAGAGAAGAAGAGGAACAGAGTGACTGTAATGATTACGAAGATGTTCATCAAGCTAAGCGTCGCAAATATGTGGCAGTGTTCAGAGACAGCGACGATGAAGATCGAATCAGCGATTTATCGGACTCGATCATCCTCAGCATCCTTGCGTTCTTGCCCACAAAAGACGCTATCAAAACCGGCGTTTTGTCGAAAAGATGGGTTCAGCTTTGGACCTCTGTTCCTTCTCTCAGTTTCAGCGACGCTGGTTATTTCAATAACACTAAAGTTTTCGCCTCTAATGTGGATAGTGCTTTGCTCCTACACAGTGCTCCGAAGCTCTCGAATTTCTTGCTCGAATTCTGGTACAATTCACAGCTTAAGAATCGAGTCGATGACTGGGTTCGTTTCGCCACAGCTGCGAAGGTAGATCAACTCAGTCTTAAATTGTCATCAAATCATTATAAGAATTCTGAGGCATATGTATTGCCTCAGGATCTTTATGCCAATGAATTTGTCTCTGAATTCGAATTTTGTTTCTGCAAAATTTTCCCAACTGGGGTTGTGAATTGGAGTTCACTCAAGCGATTGTGCATTGGGTACACGGCTTTACCCGAAGAGGCGATAGCGAAAGTGCTGATGGGTAGTCCTAAACTTGAATACTTGGAATTGTGTAATTGTTGTCAGCTTAAACGGTTGGGCATAGTTTCTGACAGTCTGAGGAAATTGGTAATAAAAGACCATTTGCGACATTCGTATTTCCCTGCAGTGGAATTGGAAATTGCGGCTCCGAAGATTGAGTCACTGGAAATTCTGGGGAACTTTGATAGAAATAAGTGTCGTATCAAAGACGTGTCTGCATTGGTTGAGGCTAAGCTCGATTTCCACATGTCTATGGGTTGTAGATGTAAAAAGGAAGATGCTTGTAAGGAGTATCAAGACATTGTGAGGGGACTTCTTGAGAGTGTACATCATGTCAAAGAGCTCACTGTTGGCCCATGGTGTCTCATGGTTGGTTTTTCTTGATAGCTCTCTCTGTTGTTTATTTATTTATTTCCTTTCGATCGTTCGTCTTATGCAAAAAAACATGTTTAAAATTGATTGCTAATGTTGATATCAATTTGCAGAGGCATGAATGTATCAAGATTATAGCTTTTTATTGTTGGTAGTCTCATTTTTTGGCTAGTCCCTGCATATAGAATAATGCATGGCATATAGTGTTCTTTTTCACTTACTATACACATCTGAACATGATATCTTGTCTCTTTGAGCCTGATTTGATTGATTTAGGGTCTGTTTATTTTTAACTTAATGACATAGAACAACCATTTTGACATAGTAACAAACAGATGCAATAACAAAATTGAAGATCAGAAAATAAAAGGATAGATGGCCAAAGAGTACAACGCCTATGCTTTGATGATTTGGGTGTTTTGGACTGTTGTCGTTGGGATCTTGTGGCAGGAGTGGGTGGTTTGAAGGTTGGGTTTAAGGGTGAACTGCCAGGTGTGGTTGTTGTTACAGCGTTTGGAATTTTTTATTTGTTATGGCTTTGGTTGGGCTTGGTATAATCGTATAGAGCCTTCTTTAGTCTATACACTTTATGCTCATTTCCAAATTTCACATAACCAGGAGGTTGATCGATAAATACCAATTCCTTCAAATCTCCATGGAGGAATGCCGACTTCACGTCCAGCTGGTAGATAGGCCATGAATTCTGAGCTGCTAATGCAATCACCAATCTGATTGTGTCATGCCTTGCAACTGGAGCAAAAACTTCTTTATAATCAACACCAAATTCTTGCTTATAGCCCTTGGCCACCAAGCGTGCCTTATACTTGTCGACTTCACCATTTTTCTTCAGCTTTGTCTTGTAAACCCACTTCACACCAATTGTTTTGTGCCCTTCCGGAAGATCAGATAACTCCCAAGTGTCATTCTTTTCGATGGCTGCAATTTCAGCTTCCATAGCCTTCCGCCATTTTGATTCTTTGACAGCACTTTCAAACACTGTAGGATCACAATCTGAAAATAGAGCAAAATGAGTGAGTGGGTCTTCAGATTGATCAATTCCGGTTACCTCATAATCATACATCAATGCTGGCCTCCTTTGAACACGATGAGAACATGATTCAGCTGCTGCTTCTGGTGCTGTTGGAGTGACTTCAAAGGCTACAGGAGTTTCATTTTGAGGATTCTCAAATGCATCAGTTGCTGGAGCAAGGTGTTGCTGCTGCTGGTTTACTTCATCACCATCTTCTCCATCAAAACTGGTTGGAATTGGCTCTCCAACTACATTTTTGCTCCATTCCCAGATTTGATCTTCATCAAAAACAACGTCTCGACTGATAAGTATTTTCTTAGTGTTAGGATTGTAAAGCTTATAAGCTTTTGACTGATCACTAACACCAAGAAAAATACATTTTTCTCCCTTGTCATCCAGCTTCTTCCTCTTCTGATCTAGAATATGGGCATATGCAACACACCCAAAAATTCTGAAGTGATCAACAGCTAGTTTCCGTTCGCTCCATGCTTCCTCTGGTGTTATATTTTAAACAGCAAGTGTGGGACTATGAATGCTCGAGTTAACTACTTCAGGCCAAAAACTTTTTGGAATACAGCTCCTAATTAAAAGACTTCACACCATATTTAGAATAGTTCAATTCTTCCTTTCATAAACGCCATTCTGTTGGGGCGTATAAGTTGCTGTAAGTTGCCTCTTTATTCCATGAGTCTCACAGAAACTTGCAAATTCATGTGAATTATATTCTCCACCACGATCTGTACATAGAGTTTTTATGGGACTGCCAACTTCTTTCTCAACTAGCACTTTATAGCTTTTAAAGGCTAGAAAGGCTTCAGACTTCTCTTGCAAAAAATAAACCCAACTTTTGCGACTAAAATCATCAATGAAGGTAAGTATATATCTCTTACCTCCATTAGAGTGTGGAGTTATTGGCCCGCAAATGTCAGAATGAACAAGCTCCAATGCAGCCTTCGCCCTCCATGATTTCCCTTGTGGGAATTGATTACGGTGTTGTTTGCTAACAACACATTCTTCACAAACTTTAGAAGGAGCTGTAATTTGAGGAAGACCAATCACCATATTCCTCTGTTGTAAAGTTTTCAACCCGCCAAAGCTAAGTTGCCTATAGCGAAAATGCCATAGCCATTCCTTCTCTCTCAATCTTGCAGAAAGACATGAGTGAGCGGTGTCATGAAGATACAATGGAAACATTCTGTTGGCTATCATGTTGACTTGAGCTATCAAGCCCAACTTCTCATCTTCAATTCTACAGACTCCATTTTTTATAGAGATTCCATATCCCATTTCTTGTAGCTGACCAATACTGAGTAAATTTGTTCTTAAATCTGGAACAAAGAGAACATTAGAAATAGTTTGAATAGAATTTTTGTTGGTTTGAATTGCTACCTTTCCCTTTCTCATAACAGAGACTGTAGAGCCATCACTGAACTTCACAACATCACGAAAGGCTTCATCCAATTTAGAGAATACAGACTTCTCTCCACTCATATGGTTGCTGCAGCCAGTGTCTAAGTACCACAAAAAATTGTTGTGGGTTTCCTCCTTGCCATGACAAGCCATCAACAAAGACACTTCTTCCTTCTCAGCAAAATTGGACTGCTTTCCACCATCTCTCCTTAGATTAGTACGACACTCTGACTTGTAGTGGCCAAACTTGTGACACCTATAGCATTCAACTCTTGATTTGTCTGCTGACTTTGACTTGGAAGGCGTTGAATGATTGTTGTTGTTGTCATGGCCTTTTCGTCTTCCTTGAGAATCAAAATCTTCTGATTTTTTATTTAAGTGTCTACCATCATTGCCGCCTTTGCCTCTGCCTCTTCCTCGTCCTTGACCTCCTCCTTTTGATGCCAAGGCTTGTAACGCTTGCTCCTCTTTGTCTTGCCAATTCATTTTCTGCTCATGAACCAACAAAGAACTTTGTAATTCATCAATTGACAATAAACCAACATCATTAGCTTCTTCTATAGCACAGACAACAAAATTAAATTTTGGTGTCAAGGATCGAAGAATCTTCTCATCAATGAGAACATCCTCTGTCTTGTCGCCATGGATCCGCATCTTGTTAACGATTGCCATCATTCTTGAAAATAGTCTGTAACTGATTCTCCTGACTTCATTCGAAGTATTTCGAACTCTGAACAAAGTGCTTGAAGCTGCTGCCTCTTAGCCCTTGCTGTACCTTTGTACTTCTTCTTCATGGAATCCCAAATATGCTTAGCTGTGTCTTTGCAAAGAATGGTTTCCAAGATTGAGCGATCAATAGCTTGGAAGAGATAATTCTTTGCTTTAAGATCCTTTAACTTCAACCCTTCAAGCTCTGTCTTTTGCGCATCTGACAGCGCAACACCTGCTGCTGGTTCTGCTACTCCAGAAACAACAACCGTCCAATATTCTTTGGACCTCAAGAAGTTCTCCATGAGCATGCTCCAATGGTCATAGTGACCATCGAAGTGTAGGATGGCTGGCTGCACAAAAGTTTCAGAAGCCATTGTGGAACTCTAACCAAGCTCTGATACCACTGATGTAAAATGAAAGAAGAAAGTGATAAACTAAAACAAAAGGAAACAGAGTTGGACTGAAACTCTACTACTGCATTTGATAATGAAATGGCCATAATATAGGCTAAAAACAAACGGTTACAAACACAAAAATAGGCACCACTAACATCATGCTAAACAACTCCTACAAACTAGGAAACAAATAGAAACAAACTACTGAACTCCTAAAGACTAGGACAACCCAAATCCATTCTAACGTGTGCTGCACTAATTTATTCAACAATATGGATGCTGAAATTGCAGCTATCAAAAAGAATGACACTTGGGAGTTATCTGATCTTCCAGAAGGGCACAAAACAATTGGTGTGAAGTGGGTTTACAAGACAAAGCTGAAGGAAAATGGTGAAGTCGACAAGTATAAGGCACGCTTGGTGGCCAAGGGCTATTAGCAAGAGTTTGGTGTTGATTAAAAGAAGTTTTTGCTCCAGTTGCAAGGCATGACACAATCAGATTGGTGATTGCAATAGCAGCTCAGAATTCATGGCCTATCTACCAGCTGGACGTGAAGTCAGCATTCCTCTATGGAGATTTGAAGGAATTGGTATTTATCGATCAACCTCCCGGTTATGTGAAATTTGGAAATGAGCATAAAGTGTATAGACTAAAGAAGGCTCTATATGGATTAAAACAAGCCCCACAGGCTTGGTATAATCGTATAGAAACTTATTTTTTGAAGGAAGGATTTCAAAAATGTCCTTATGAACATACACTTTTCATAAAAGTTGATGATGGAGGGAAAATGCTCATTGTTTGCTTATATGTAGATGATCTAATCTATACTGGAAGTAATACAGCTATGTTTGAAAGCTTTAAGAAATCCATGATGGCTGAATTTGAAATGTCTAATCTTGGCATGATGCATTACTTTCTTGGCATAGAAGTGTTGCAGTCCTCTGCTGGCATTCTTATTTCTCAAAAGAAGTATGTGGGAGAAATCTTGGACAAGTTTCAAATGAAGGATTGTAATCCTGTGAATACACCGTCTGAGTTTGGTTTGAAGCTAAACAAGGATGATGGAGGAAAGAAGGTTAACAGTACTCTTTACAAGCAGATTGTGGGGAGCTTAATGTATTTGACTGCAACAAGGCCTGATATAATGCATGCTGTAAGTGTCATTAGTAGATACATGGATTGTCCAACAGAGATTCATCTTTTGGCTGCAAAAAGAATTCTTAGGTACTTGCAAGGTACTAAGGAGTTTGGGCTGTTTTTCAAAAAAGGAGAAAAGTCAAATTTGTTTGGCTTTACAAATAGTGATTATGTAGGAGATACTGATGATCGAAAAAGCAAATATGGGTATGTTTTCATGTTGGGAACAGGAGCTGTTTCATGGTCATCAAAGAAGCAGCCAATCGTCACATTGTCAACCACTGAAGCTGAATTTGTTGCAGCAACAGCTTGTGCTTGTCAAGCTATTTGGCTGAAGAAGATTCTTGAAGAGCTACAGTTCAAAGAAGATGGACCTACTCTTATTTACTGTGACAACAGTTCAGCAATAAAGCTCTCAAAGAATCCTGTTCTACATGGTTGAAGCAAGCATATAGACGTGTAGTATCATTTCTTGAAGGATCTCACGAATGATGGAGTTATTAATCTGGTTTACTGCAGAAGTGAAGATTAGATTGCTGATATTCTAACAAAGCCTCTCAAATTTCCAGCATTTCAGAAGCTCAGGGAGCTACTTGGTGTTTGCAGTTCAAAGGACTTTATTTGAGGGATGGCGCTTCAAAGTTTGAGTTTTATTAAACTGATGTTATGTGTGGAACATCAGTTTAAGAGAGGGATTGTTGAATAAATTAGTGCAACACACGTTAGAATGGATTTGGGTTGTCCTAGTCTTTAGGAGTTCAGTAGTTTGTTTCTATTTGTTTCCTAGTTTGTAGGAGTTGTTTAGCATGATGTTAGTGGTGCCTATTTTTGTGTTTGTAATCGTTTGTTTTTAGCCTATATTTTGTCCATTTCATTATCAAATGCAGTAGTAGAGTTTCAGTCCAACTCTGTTTCTTTTTGTTTTAGTTTATCACTTTCTTCCTTCATTTTACATCAGTGATCAATGGTGATGCATGAAAAATCATGTATGGGATTTATTGACATTTATATAAGTTTGTGTTCTGCAAAACATTATAGCTAAATTGTTCACTGGCAATATATTTAACTTAAAGCACATGGTCGTATTCACTTTACCTCATTGCAATCTACTTCTTGCTTTGATGGACCTAGGTTCTATCTATAATGTCAGTGAAACATCGGCCTTTTCCATCTTTGAAGTGCAAACGTTTAACAGTGAAAACAAGCATGAAGAAATGGGACTTCCTTGGCATTGCAAGCCTGCTTCAAAGTTCGCCATATGTTGAGACATTGGTTATGGACATCAAATCCGCCGACAACTCAGGGTCAGAGGTATGTTTTTCTTGGACCAATTTACTTATCAAAAAATGTTTTTCTTGGATTAATTTCCAGAGTTTCATATCAATTATAGTTTGATGAAGGATTACTCCCAGCTCTTTATCTTTTTTAGTTCAATGTGGCAAACTATTTTTGGAGTCACCTCAAGGAGCTTGGAGCCTTGGCCCCCTTTAATTTCTTGGCTTAAAGAGTTAATGTTGGTTGTCAATCTTTCTAAAGTGGCCATTCTGTGGATTTTTTTACTCAAAACCCTCTCATTTGATAATTTTCTTATACAACAATGATGTCAATAGTAGATTTTTGGAAATCAGTTTGCCTGCATGAGAGGACATTCAGTGTTTAAGTTACTGTCCAGAACTCCATAACAACATGACAAAATATCATCATCTAAACTGAACTTCAAAACAGATGTGGTTCAAGTCATAGTCCAGTAGTAGTGACTAGTGACATCATTTGAGGTGTTTGATGTTTGTAGTTCGAACCCTCCCTCCCCCCTCCCACACTATCTATCTATTAAATAAATAAATATATAAATAAGGAACTTCAAAACAAACTAATGTACATTTATTATGTAGTTTCTAGGAAGACGCTACTTCCACACTCGCAAGTTTGATGAAGTGAGCCATTGGAAATCAAAGAAAATCCATTTCAAGTCTTTGCTGCAATACCTCAAAACGGTCAAGATTTCTGGTTTTGTAGAAAGGTTGTTCCACAGAAAGGAAGTATTCATTTCAGTAGTACAATTTCTGCTCAAGAATGCAAAGGTGCTGGAAAAGATGGTTATCAGTGAAGCATTGGTAACACAAAACCAGAATATGGTACATGAATTTCGACAAATGGCTCAAAAGTTGATTAGCTTCCCCAAATCCTCTCCTCAAGTAATGGTCATGTCATGTTCCCATATCAGTAAAATCATATAAAGTTATTCTATCCTGTTAAACTATTGGATTCTCACAAATATATAGTAGTTGTACAGATTACAGGTTCAAAGAACTTAAATCTTGCTAAGAATTTGATTCAACTTCCGTTGCTTTGTACTTATGTCTTCTTAGTGGTATGAAGCTTGTCTTTGGATATATCCATGGTTGTCGGTGGTTATTTGCTTATCAAGTTTATTTTGATTCTAATCACGCAGTTTCAAACTTTCAATGAGATTGTCTAAATTTTCTAATATCCTTCGGTTCTTTTTTAATTGAATCACATATTTTTCCCATATGCCTCACTTGTGCACAAGTGGTTTTTCACTAGCGCATTGATCCACCAAAAAAATGGAAAGAAGAAACGGAATAGGTTGCTTCTGTCTTATGTTTGAGGAATTTTCATATTAACCAGTTTTAACTTGTGGATAGTCTGTATTGAATTCTTTCGGGATCAACTGCACTCCCATTGTAATATTATCAATTTGAAAACCAATTATCATTAAACTATTTTATCTTATCTTATTTTTATATATTTTGCTTTATATTCAATTGATGTGAAAATTTCTACTGTTAATTTGACTGCAGGTGAATTTGTCTTTGCTTATAAAGGTTGAGATCCTCGGCTGCTTCTATTGTGAAGTAAAAACGCAACAGTAACTTTGTAAAAAAAAAAAAAAAAATTATTCTGGACATTTTATAACTTTATTCTAGAAAAGTTAATTGAATCTCAATGAAAATCTCTAGAAAAATTTTGTTTACTAATAATAACCAAAATATAAGAGAAATTAATGTAAAATTTTCACAAATAGATAACAATTTCATTGATAACAGTGAGATGATAATAAAATAATACAACAAAAAGAAAATGATGAAAATAATTTTAATGATTTTCAAACATATAGGGCCTATTTGGTACATGGATTTAAACAACAGTTTTCAGTTTTTAAACAACATTACACGTATTTCTACACACATTTTTACCCACACACATTTCTATAAAATACAAACAACGTTACTAGAATAACATTACCAAACGAGCCCATAATATTTCCAACCATTTTTGAAGAACATAAAGAATGAAAATATTTTTTTAATGATATATCTTATACTAACTAATTAGAGGTCAGGTTTTGGTGCAACGGCAAGTAGGAGAGTTAATCTCTTCAAAAAATTAGGTGTAAGGCTACCACCATGACCTCCCCAAACTCGGTATAGTAGGAGTTTTGTACTAAATACAAATGATATATATTATATTTCTACTAAGAAATTAAAAAGACTTCACTTATCATTGTTTACCTTCTAGAGTCATTCTTTGTATTTTGTCTCAAATATGTATGAGTTCTTCAAATTTTTTTTCCTATTTGGCCTTAAATTTTCAACAATTTCATTAGTGGTGATGTTTGCAAAACAATATGGAAAAATAGCATCTCAAGTTTTTAAGACTCAAGTTTCATGATAGAACTCGAGTCTTAAATGCTCGACTTCTAGAGCTGGCAAACAAAAATTAACCACGTGGAATCCACGTAGAACTCAGGTTTATAATAATTGAGTTCCTCCTCTGCACTTCTTCTTCCTCACCTGCTTCTACATATTATTCTATTGCGTTTTCTAGATCAGCATTTTCCAAATCGTTCTTCTTCTTCCTTTGAATTTCATTCTTCGGTTCTTCAGATTGTCTTCATTTTCATGCATTTTCCAGATCAATTCTTCAGATTGTCTTCATCTTCCAAATCGTTCTTCTTCTTCCTTCGGATCTGGTTCTTCGATGCTTCAGATCGTCTTCATCTTCATGCTTTTTCCAGATCGATTCTTCAGATCGCGTCTTCGATTCTTCAAATCGTCTTTATCTTCATCTTTGTTCTTCAAATACTTCCATAGAATTTGAGTTTGAGAAACTCGAGTTCCACGTAGATAAATCACTCCACCTCAGCACTAGAACTTGAGTCCATAAGGCTCAATTTTGTTACCTAACTTGAGCTTCATAGACTCGAGATACTAGTTTCCTAAATAGTTTCAAAACCTTGCTAATTAATGATATTCTCTTCCAAGATTATGCTAGCCTGCAAATTACCTCTTAATTCTTCTATGGATTCACGATATTCAAAATATTATTAGATACAACAAAATTTTATAACATTTTTCGTAATATACTGAAGTGTCAACTCACTATAAGTCAAATAAAATAATAAAATAATTATATTTGAACCCATCACAATTGAAAATTTATGAAAATATTTAGAGGGTTTGAGTTTGAAAATGCTATTTTTTTTTCATTATAAACCCATTATGTTGTTATTCATAATTGAGCAATAAGGCACACAACTTTTCATAACTTGCTAAGCTGACAAATTCTTATTGGAGCGCAACATTATTTTCATATGAGTTCACCAATTATGAAATATTTTGCTACTACATTTATTTATTGTTTATTTTTTTTAATGAGAAGGTAAATTTGTCCTTATTAAGTGATTATATATAAGTCCCATAAATGCACATACCAATGCCCAATAGAGTCATTAAAACGAACCCTTACAAATATTCGAAGGATGATTATATCAAAAATAACAAAATCCTCTTGCAAAGTGATCCATTCTCTGCAAGCCTATCCCAGTATCCGCAGTCCGCACACTTCTCGGTGGGTTTTGTATTTTCCCAGCTGTTTATATTCAAATAATTAGTTAAAAGCCGTCAACCAACAAGGTCGTTGTAGTATAGTGGTAAGTATTCCCGCCTGTCACGCGGGTGACCCGGGTTCGATCCCCGGCAACGGCGTCTCTTTTTGAAATTGCGTTTTAAAACACCAAAAGTAATTTGAAGTTTTAAGGCCGACATAATATAATCGCCGTAACAAGTCTCCCATTTGATTTTTTTGTTTTGTCAAAAACTAAAACGTTCCATGATCACTCATTTAGGACCGTTAGATTATACGTCTATATATTAAAAATCGAAACCCAAAAAAAAAAGCCCGCCCTCATTCTCACATTTCCAAACTCCTCAGTCCTCACTCACAGTCACAGTTCACAGAGAGCCTCTTCTCTTCTCAGTTCGTTTCTCGTTTTACATTTCTATCTCTTCGTATTTCTTATTCTTTCTTCTCTTCTCAAAAACGACGCCGTCTCCACCGGCTCAGTCGCAGTGTCTTCCTTCCTTCGTTTTCTAGGGTTGCTCAATTTCCTTTTCTTCTTTGTCGCACTCAAAATTTTCGAAGCTTTTTAGCTATGGAAACCGACGAGGATCAGCGTGTGATTCCTTTTCAGCTTCAATTCGACAAACCGGTCGCCTCTCAGGTTTTTTTTCTTCTCTGTTTTCCTTTGTATCTTTCCGACTTTGCGATCAATAATTGACATAAGCTTGTGTTTTTGTGTGTGTGTGTGTGTGTGTGTGGGCATTTTCTAATTTGGTGATTTGTAATGGCAGATAAAGATTGCAGAATGGAATCCGGAGAAGGATTTGCTGGCCATGGTTACGGAGGACTCGAAGATTTTGCTGCATCGTTTCAATTGGCAGAGATTGTGGACGATCTCTCCTGGTGATTTCTCTTTCTTTGTTTTGTTTTCGCTAGCTTTAGTTTAATTTCTACTCATTCTGTTGTAAATTCCAGACTCTTAATTTAATTTCAATTGTTTTCGCTACGAATTCTATTATGTGTGCGTGTATATATTACAAGCTTCGAATTCTATTGCAAATCCCAGACTCTTAAGTTAAGTTGTTGAGTTAATCAATAGTTGTAGTTGTGTATTCAATTGATACTACAATGATAGATATGGGTGTGTGTGTGTGTGTGTGTGTGTTAGTGGATTTGAACTGCGGCCAAATGTGCATTGGTTGTGTACTTACTGAATTTGTAAAACTTCTCTAGGGAGGTGCATAACATCCTTATGTTGGCGACCTGATGGTAAAGCGATAGCTGTTGGGCTTGAAGATGGAACAGTCTCATTGCACGATGTTGAAGTTAGTGGCCTTACTTTATTGCTCTAAATTACTGTCAGTACTCATTACTTGCTTGCCTCACCCAGATTTTAAACATATATTTTTCATTTACTGTTTGGTGAACTACGTAATCATTGAAAGTTTGAAACTAAAGTTATTTCCATAGAATGTAAGCTCACATGCTGCTTATGGTTCTCTTTCCATTTTTCTGTCTGCTGGAAAATCATTCATGGATGCCTTTTAACCAAGCTTGGTTGGTTCATGGTTGCAGTATGAATACTATAGCACCTAGCTTTAGAACCCAACTAAGCCCTCTGACATATAACATGATTGTCATTTGTGTAATAAGAAAACAAATGGGGAAAAAGGTTCATTAGTCTCTAAGAAGCCCCGTGAATAAATTAGTCATTGTGGCAGTCATGCTGTATATGGACTAGATATAGTTTATATGGGCTTTGATTTTCATTGAGTTCTGTCTTTTTTTTTTTTTTTTTAATATTTAAATTTCCCTAATTCGGCTGCATCATATAGCTTTGTTTTTGTGTTGCTTCTATTTTATAACCATACATCTTCTCATTCTCAGGTTATGTTATTTTATTTTTATTATATTTTTTAGTTTCTCTTGTGTGGACATGACATAATTCCTTTTATTATCATGTGCTTGTGTGTAAAACAGTGAAATGTATGCTTAATTTTATCTTATTCTTTGTTTATTCCTTCTCTAACCCCTGGTATTCTTTATGTCAAGCAGAATGGAAAGTTGTTGAGAAGTTTAAAGTCCCATACTGTTGCTGTTGTGTGTCTTAACTGGGAGGAGGATGGACATCTGATTAGAGTATGCTTTCATCTATCTATTTGCATTCCATGAACCTTTTTGATCTTAATGGATAAATTGGATTCTTGAAATGAGTATCATTTTTAGAATTATGGCTGAGTAACATGCCCTTTAGAAAACATATGGTGGATGCTCACTGAGCTGGTATTGTTTTCTAATTCACTTGAAGATATGTTTGAAACTTACAAGTTTTCAGTAAAATCTATTTAGTTTGACATTATAATCAATCAATCGGAGTTCGTGAATATTTTTAAATCTGCTACTACATGATAATCTTATTAATTGAAGCCACTGTGGTTGAAGCCTTTTCTTTCTATTTTCTTTATGGCCCCTCAGGGGGGTAGTGTTTACTTGTTATTTGGTCACAACAAAGATTTTCAATTCCATCCTCTTCTTTAAATTGAGTTTCAGGATGACAATGGTAACATATCAACATACGAAGATCGTACTTCTCGTTTCTTTCCTCCTGCTCCAAGAGTTCCCCGGATGCCTGGAGTGGTATCTGGAGATACTGGCTTTATGGATGACAATGAAGATTCATTTCGAGAGCTGTCAAATTCTTCACATCAACGCTTTAATATCCTGTGCAGTGGAGACAAGGATGGAAGCATTTGCTTTAGCATATTTGGAATTTTTCCAATAGGCAAAATTGTAAGTTATTATCTTTCTTGGAAAATACTTCTAAATCATACTGATTAACCAATGGGATGATAACACTTTCTTGTTATGTGGTTAATGACATTCAGTGGTCCTTGCTGATGACTCTTATAAAGGGTCATGTCATATGATTTCAAGGTGTTGAGCATATAATCTCTATATCTAGCTGTACGATCCACAAAAGGTTCTTAATGCTTTGAAATTTATATAATTATTGTCTTCTTGTTTAATGCATATTTGTTTCCACCCATGGCACTATTTATGTATGTAACTTTTGGCCATCCAAATTGTTAAATGAGTGTCTTGTAACTTTTGAAGAGCTTTTCCATGCTTCATAGAATTTCTTTAACATAGAGATCTAAGGAGCAATTCCATGTTTGAACTACCAAAAAGTAGAATGGGCTAAAGGCAGCCTAAATTCTTCACTTTGTAGTGATTTTTTGTTCTGGGATCATCTTTAGCAAAGAAAAGAAAAAAAGTCTTTACTTGTTAGTTCTTGGCCCATCCAATTATGTACTGTTGTTGTTTTTTATTTTGTTAGTAGCTCATGCTAGCATACAAATCCTCAGTCACAGTTCAGTTACTACTTGATTTGAGTTTGGATTTGACTTGTTCCAGGTTCTTTTCCTTATTTTCATTTTTCCTCTTTTGATAATAATTACATCCAATATACTCCTTTTCAGTTGTATGGTTAATATGCCACTTAATAGACTGTTTTATTTTAAGTTAATTGTCTCTTGACTTTGCATGTTCAGAACATACACAAGTTTTGTTTTCCTACTCCTCTTGTGGGCACTCAAGCTACTTACCGACTTCTTAATGCTTCCATTTACAAGGTATGTGATCCTCATGTAGATGACCTCACAAAATTTATGGCATGAATTTGACAATAAGATGTTTTGTCACTAGTTTGAATATTCATAAATTACCTTTTAATTAATTTTTTTAACTAAATTGGATATTGCAAATACAGTTGATGAGAGACATCTACCTGGGAATGAGAACTTTTTAGCTCATCCGACACAACCAAGTCATGAAACCAACACTCTTGTTTTGCCAGGGAAGGGGCGGCCCTGCGAGGTGGGGGGGGGGTGGGGGGGGGGGGGGGGGGGGGGGTGTTATAAAAGGGGTGTAACCAAGTCATTCTGCACTCATGCAGCTACTACTAATTACATTAGGAGTCCATACAACAGAACTTTGGGAAGCTTGAGAGTACTTTTGTATACTTAATGAGAATAAGAGTGCAAGTTTACAGGCCATTATATTATTTTACCCATTTCAATTTATTGCATGCATTTGACAAAAAGGTTGTACCTAGTGCACAAGGCTTCCACCTTTGCAGGTCTTGGAGAGGTGGTTAGTTTCCCTTTCCCCTAATTTTTGGAAAGACTGACTGCAACACATCACTTGGGGGTACACGCTTGCCATTGCACTAAGATCAAACCTCATGAGACTTTCTTGCCAAAGGGTTAGTTTTTTAAGTGAAGTATGACTTTGATGGGCAAACGATGTAGCTGTCTAAGTTAGAAGGTGACGAGGTTAGAAGGCAAACATTTCCTACAAATGAAATATTGTCATATATTGCCTCTCTGGTTGGTAGAACCATAATGCTTACACAAGTGAAAGTATTTTTTTGGGTCAAATGCTTGTTGATTTCATTTTCTCATTTTCTGTCACCATTTCTTATCATCCATATTGTCAGGTCCATGTGCTGGTATTCAATACATTGGACTATTAACACTACAATTTTGCGATTTCTGGTTCAGAGTTTGTATTACACTAAATTTTTGGAATTTAAGGTTTTATCAGCATTTGCTTTTAAATTAAATGAGATTTTTATTGCTTTAGCCAAGCCCCTCTCCGCACAATTAAGGTATTTGGGAGAATTATGCTTATTTTGTAAATTACCAATTCAGCTGGGACTTCTTGCTCTTGGTGTCTATAAAAGTTAATATATTCTATTCAATATGGATTTAGAAGATTGACATATAAATCAGATGCTCCTTGTTTTGATAGTCTTGCATATCTTGAACCAGGAATTTCTGTACTAGTTTTTCATGTTAAATTGCCTCTCATGGATAAAAGATTAATGCTAAAGAAAAAATAATAACAGCAGCAGTAGCAAATTTCATGGTCTCTTTAGTTGCAAATTCCAGCTGTGGGAATTATTTTATATTCTATCAAACTAAATAGTTATATAGGGTTCTTAGTGTTAGTAATGTTTATAGAAAAAATCCTCTTATACATTTCATTTTTGAAAGCTCACAGATCTAGTTATCAGTGCAATCTGATCTTGTTACATTATTGTTGTCATTAGGTTGCTTTATCAAAAGATCTTTGTCATTTGATAGTCATGTGCTCGGGAGAACTTATTGAAGATAATGATGCATCAGGAGACAGAAGAACGGCTGGACATGGTATGCATGGTTTGCATTCCTTAATGCTCAATACTTCTATATTTTGGAAGAGGTAACTTTGCAGTAGAAAATGCAATTACTTATCTATGCATTTGTTTTCCCTGCATCCATCTGGCCCCTATGTCCCTCTCTCACTCTATCTGTTCCTCACTGTAGGAAAAATGAGCTTCATCAGGTCGCTCAACAAGCATCTAATATTGAGGATCTAACAGAGGTTATCCGGGCATCATTATCAGTAATGTGTAAGCAGTGGTCTGATGCTATGCACACTTTTCATGAGAAGTTTGATCCTTTGTCTACTCTGATTATTGACCATGGTAGCTACTAATAATAACACAAAACCACAGTTCATTGATGTATATCTTATCTCTTCTTTTTTATTTACTGGTTTCTACCGTTTGTACATAGGACTTGACTCATCCCCCCAAGAGGAGTTTCTTAGCCTTTTAGGTGGTGCTCGGACCAGTCCACCAGTTCATCAATTTCTAGTTAACTCTCTTGGTGAAGTGGTATGCTCAGCCTTGTGTAAATTTATTTATTTATTATTATTATTTTTTTTCATGAAGGACATTGCGATTTTGTATTTGATATGGTAAGTTTATTACTCAATAGGGTGCCAAGCGTGTGTCAAAGGTTGTCTGTGGTACTGGAAAAGAACTTCAGCTCATTGTCCTTAATCATCTACAGGTGTGTTATTTACATATGACAAACAATTTATTGCTTGGTACTTTCCATTCATGACATTTCACTGATATATCTGATTCTTTCAAATTGATATATAAGCAATCCTATGAATTGAGTTGGTTGAGTTCATGAATTAGTGTCAAAATGCTTTATTTTGTATGTAGACATCAACAGGAAAAAGATGTACTGTGTAATTTTCTTTAATTTGTAGTAGGAAAAAGTTAATTTCATGATTATTATACTCAGAGGCCAATAGAATTTATAACCATCTTAAAATTTAAAACCAAGATAAATCTTTTTGATAGCATACCGTTGTCAAAAGCTGCATGCAAGTGCAAAGTAATGATTGTTATGTAAAAACTGAAATTGATTGCATTATAACCTTCTTCAACAAGTTACAAAGTAATTAGGTTTTTTTTTTTTTTTTTTCCAAGGCATTTTTCTTTTATAAATAAAATTTTCTAGTTATTATATGGTTAAATTCTATGTGCCTGATTCTTCATGTTCCTTATAAGAAGAGGCTTAATTGGAAACTAAAAGAAAAATATCTATTTTCCAGCCTGCTGCAGAAATTATTGGATTTAGGATGGGGGAACTTAGGGGCCTTTCAAGATGGCGTGCACGCTATCAGGGTGTTGGTTTGGATGAGACACTCATCAATAATGCGACAGAAAAAGCTGGTATGTTACTTGTTCAAGTGGAACGGTTTATGAGAGTGCTTTCATCTGTGGTACAGCAGGTATGCTTGTTTGGGGATCCTTTTGTCTTCCACAGTTAATGTTTTGGACACAAGTATTTTTGGACATATAACTGTTTGATTTATGCAGTAGCTTCCTACTTCTATTGACATTCAAATTCTCTATTCCTTTCTTCCTAAGTTCCCAACCATATATTTCTGACAAAATTGTAGTCAGAATCATCAACTCCTAAGCAATACCTGAACTTTAGAAGGAAAACAAAAAACCTAGATTAGAAACAACTGAATCACTTAAACAAGTTTTAGTTCCCAACTTGTAGGCTTTCTGTTTTATAGTATGTGCGTTTAAAACTTTTGCTTATTCTTATTTACTAATATGGATTCAATCTTGGAACACTCGACTTGATGGCTAGTTAAGGTTTTGCTTGACTTAGTTATGTGACAAAAACTAGACAAAATTGGATGGTTTCTTAAGGTGAATAGCATAATCTTAACAATTGATGAGATTTGATCAGTGTATTTCGTTTTAGTTGAGTCAAAAGTAGTTATTCATTGCCTCTGCTTTAAGAGGTTGGGGGAGAGATTGTATCAGAAGTGCAATTTGTTGATTTAGAGAGTTGGTTTTAGCCTGTGGTGTGTTCTTTTCCTCCATCTCTCCATTATCATATATCTAATGAAAAATATTACTAAACATTGTACAATTTTCATAGTGAATTTTCTGATCTTTATGGATGACCATGCCTATATTCTACATGAGATTATGGAAGCTGTTTCTCAAAATTTGGCTTCTTCCTTGCATAAATTTATGAACTTCACATTATATAATCCCAGTCACCAAGAAGGCTGCAGTGAATGGACATCTCAAGAAGCAAGAAACTTGGTGCTTGTGAAATTAGGAAATTAATATAATATTTATTTTCTGATTTTACTTGTCTTCCAAAAGGACTTTCTATAAATTGTTGGTTGGGCTTAGGAACATAATTCCTTAACTTTGAAAACTGGCCAAAATAACTACCAGGACAATCCTTTTGGATTTTTATCTTGTGTTTGATTCTAGTTGTCTTTTCTTTCAGTTTTCTAATTTCTTCAACTGGCTTCTAAAATGTATAAAGCTACTAATGTCAGAACCCAGTGATCAGCTTCTACCATACAATAGGTTTGCCTTTCTGATTTTTGTTCTTGTTCCATCTAGTTAGGGGCAAATTTTTTGCAGTCATCTTATTTATTTATTATTTTGGCAGTGAGCTTGCTGTAATATTTTTGAAATTTTTATATGATCAAGATCCTGTTAGAAAGTTGCTGGAGCTATCTGAGGCTGATTGCGATGTTGAAATTGAATTGTAAGTTAGTTTTCAACAATTAAAGATTTAATCTGTCCTTAACTTCTGTCACGTACAGCCTTATCTGACATCATTTGGGCATATTATAGTCTGGCTTACATATAACTTACATGGTAATTGCATATGGGTTGACATTTGAGATTGTTTTTGTGTGAAAACAGATCAAGATTATCAATGAACATGTAAGAATGAGTCTCCTGAACTACTTTCTTATACAAAATTCATGGTCTTTGGACCAAATGGGATCTGCTCCCCACCATACATAACAGGCAGAGGGAAAGGTCACAGTTGAATCCCATACGGGTCTGTGACTTATGTATGTCTTCAAAAAAAAAAAAAAAAAAGCTATATTACTGAGAAATCCACTATAATTTTACATAGGAAATTCTTAAGTCACTTTAACTTCTCTAATGAAATCCAAATGAACTACTGGCATTAGTTCCCTAGAAAGCCTTTTCATTTTGCAGTGGATGTGTGTATGCATATCTTTACACATGGTTACATGAATGCACGTCTCTGCATGTTTTCAAATATGTTTATTTTACATAGGAATTCTAAAGTTGCTTCAACTTAATGAAGTAATGCCATTTGTTCTCTAGAAAGCCTTTTCATTTTTGCAGCGGATGTGTGTATGCATATCTTTACACATGGTTACCTGCATTCATGTCTCTGCATGTTATCAAATATGTCAATATGTATTTGCAGTGCTCCTCAAACAAACTGATGTTCTAAATTCTTCAGGGAAACAATGCAAAGAGTTAAGGAATTAGTTCATTTTGGGGGATTTTTAGATTGTGAATATCTGCGAAGGACACTTGCTAAAGAATTTCAGCAGATGGAATCTAGGTATTTCTTTCTTGCTCCTTTTCATTTCCATTAACATAAACATAAAGACGGGTTATATAATCCAGATTGCAAATATTGTTCACTTTTTTTTTTCTTTCCATAAAATGACACTTTCTTAGCAACCCACTCCCCTCTCCCCCACAAAACAAAACCAAAAAAAAGTAAAAGAAAAATGAAGTATAAATTAACATTGAAAGGGAAAAATATGAAGATTTTTGAAAACCAGATTATAAATAAAATTTGTATTTTAACAGACATTAAATCTCTTTAGAGTATAAACTATTTCCGGTTTTAAATCATTTTAGAATTGCTTCATTAATTATTTTATTATTTCAGTTTCAGGGAAGCTTTTCTGATGCCATTTAGCACAATTTCCGAAAAGATACTTTGTGAGAATCTATTGCCACTGTTCTCTCTTCCATCTTCACCAGCATCTACATCTTTCCCTGTCCCTACATCAATATCATACTATGAGGTAATTTTATTCTGTGTGAATTTCATGACATATAGTTATGTCTGAACTTATGTGGTCATTTGGTAATTTATTCAGTTTTTATCCTGTAAAAGCAAGTGAAGGTTTCATGTTTTATAAAGTTAATCATTCTCTATAACAGTGGTTATGACCTAGGATGCATGATTTGAATATCCTACCTATGAGTCGGTTTAGAATTTTTTTTTTTTTTGATAAGTAATAAACTTCATTGAAAATCAATTTAAGGAAAAAAATAAAATAAAACAAGGCTTTCCTTGTTTGCTTAATAAGAGAGTTAGTATGTAGCTTGGGAATCCTATTTAAAGGCCCCAACATTCAGTATTATTATGCTTGATTTGATAAATAAAATTTTGTTGGAATTTTCCAATGGCTTGGTGGTGGCTATAGGCAATTCTAGGTGTTGACTCCAAGCCACCCTAGGTACTGTTTCTTAGGTTATTTGTTCTTTTGTGTCTTTCCTGCGAATATCTTTCTGACTTATGTCCTGCATTAGCATCACACTCTTGCTTTGGCTCTCACTCAGCACTCTGGTATCCTAGGGTTTTATTTTTACAAATGAGTATCTTACTGCATTCCAATGGTCTTATAGTTTTTTTACATCTGCAGGATTCCTCCCATGCCATGTTATCTAATCAGACTAGTCAAAATAGTTTCATTGATTATATCTCTTTCCAAATACCTGAGGAGTCTTTCCCAGAGATTGCCAATTGTATAGGCATAGCAAGAGGGTTTATGAATGATTTGATCAGTGTAAAGAAGGGCTATTTTTCATTGGAAGCTGTATTGTTGGGTGTCCCTGATGGTTATCATTGTGTGGATCTTTCCTTATATAAGGTAAAGACCTTGATTTAACATGTAGAGTCTCATGGTTATCATTGTTGGGTGTCTCTGATGTTGTCTAATGCATTTTTGTTTAAACAGGAAAGTCAAATTGTTCTGTTATTAAATGAAACTACCTCTTCTGAAGGCTCTGGAGATGCCTGTATGATGATTGTACAAGCAAATGACCTTCCATTTGTATCTATTTCAAGGTCCACTAGTCTAGACTATTGGATGTTGCATCAATTAAAGGTAATATAGGTTACCTGTTTCATTCTTACTTCTTGGATTGGATAAACTAAAAAGGACGTCATTGCAAACTATGTAGTTTTTGCGGAGTTGACATGTTTTTGGAATTCTTTCATTCGTCTATTCAAACTCCTCTGTCCCAACAATATGACAGCCCATTTTCTAATGCCCATGCTGCCTTAATTGTAGTTTCTTTATCTTTTGCAAACCTAAAATTATTCATGTTAAAATGCCCTCCATGTGGCATTTGTTAATTGTCTTAAAGTCAAGTATCTCATTTATCTTCTATCAACTTCCTCCTTGTTTAGTTTCTTTTTTAACTTGTGTTTCAATACATTAGTTTTTTTTTTTTTTTTTTTTTTTTTTTTTTTTTTTTTTTTTTTTTTTTTTTTAAGATTTAAAATCTCCCAAGGTTAATTGCATTCCTTCCAGTCAAAGTATTTTTTTTAAAGCTGCTTTCTGGTTAACCTCCAAAATTTTGGATTAAGGCTTTGTTGTTGTTGTTGTTGTTGCTTTGTGGTTAACTAATCAACTTCTCTGCAACTCTGTATGTTTAGGAATCTGTTGTCTACCTGCAAATGGAGAATGAAAAAGTTCGCAGTATTCCTCACTCTGTAATTGCTCCCCTGGCAGTTAGCAGTAAGTGTTTCTCATTTTATTTTTATTTTTTTGTTTTAAGTGTTGTTAAGTTACGCATGCATCCAATGAGTCTTTAATCTATGATCTCACCCTTCACCTTGTACGTACAAGGAGGAGGTACCATTTGAGCTGAAGCTCATTTGGCTCATTTTATTTGGTTGATTTTGTGAAGAACTATAGTCCTAGTATGGGTTCTATCAGGCAGACTGTGACCATGTTGATATGTTGACTAATGATATGAATGTTTATTATATAATTAATGATATCAAAGTTTAGATTCACCATTGAACAGGAGACTAATTGAAAACCTTAAGAAGGTTGCCTGATTTTCCATAGTGATACTGATATTTGACATTTCTTGCAAAATAATAATATTGATGATAATGCAAGAACAGCAGTGTAGTAGTATGGACAAAATACATTTTTCCACCCTAAATTTTGCCTCATTTTCAATCTCCCCCCCCCCCCCCCCAAAAAAAAAAAAAAAAATCAATTTGCTTGATACCCCAATTCGAGATATTTGTATCAACCCCCTACTGTCTAAATAAGGTGTTAGAGGAGATACAAATAGTGTTCTTCATTGCAACCAATGAGGGTAATTTCGTCATTACCTCATTTTCCATCTGTTAACACTTAATTTAGACGGCTGAAGACACATTGATACAATTCTTTTGAATTGGGTGTAAATTATGCAAATGGATGTTTTGGGGGACATTATAAATGGGGTGAAAGTTTATGGTGGAAAAGTATAGTTTTTCCTAGATTTTTTAGAAGAATATTCTTACTTTTAAGAGAAAAAGGTCAGGTGTAAATTGTAATGATTAGGCTGATTCATAACTGAAGTTTAAATAAACAACTATTTTTCCTGTACACTCTGCGGCTAGCTTGTTTTGTTATTGGGATGTCATATTCACTAGTATTGAAATAGTGACTACATGATTGAGTCTTATTCTGTTATAGAGACTACTCCATGTGAATGCTCCAGAAATTGGACCATTACATTTATTTGTGTCATTTCAATTTAAAGCATGCTTATACGTCTCCTGTAAATGCGTGAACTCTTGAATTTTGTCTATAACCCTCACATCATCAGTCCTGTTCCCCATCACTGTCGTCATGTCATCAAAATCTGTTATTGTAATATGGGTTTTACTGACCAATGCAAATACGAAAAAAATGAAAAAGTAATTAATTGATTTTATAATTTTTTTAATTTTTCATAATTTTTTTTTAAAAATAGATAGTTAATGTATGGCTTAAAGGCATACATACATGAGTAAATGCTACATATACAATGATTTTCATAACATTTTATTAATTTTCATTTAAACTCACCATTATCTTTATTGAAAATTATTAAAATTATTGTGACAGCATCACGAGGTGTTGCTTGTGTATTTGCTGCAAGAAAACGTGCCTTGGTCTACATCCTAGAGGAAGACGAAGATGAGGTCTCCGATGCTGAATAATCTCTTATATTTTTTATTTATATTTGTCTCTGTTATATATTTTTTTAAATCTTCAATTACTGCAAAACACTGACGTGTTGTATCATTTGATTAATTTTGTGTTCTGCTTATCATTTGTTATACAGTTTTTGTTTTCAATTGTTGTTTTTTCCTTTTTGTATAACGTGAAAAATAGTGTGTCCTGCATCATCTAACCAAAACAAACCGAACGTGATCGGAAGGAAAGTAGGATTAGAAGTTATGATACTTACAATCCTACAAAACCTTGAGAGATAAAAGTTTGACAATATGAAAAAAAAAATATGTAAAGCTTTCAAGAATGAGAAATGTACGTTCAAGACAGTAAAGTTAGTAGAACGCAAGCCTGGCAGACAATTTCAGCTAATTCTTATCATGCTAGGGTGAAAATTATGTAAAAACTAAAAACCAGTCTCAATAACTTGCTTGTAAATTTACTCTTCCAACATTGACACGGATGATGCATCTCATATAGTAAAGTATCAGAGCAAACCATGCAAGTGACCATCACACAGCATTCAGAAAAGGAGCCACCAAAACATGATCCGGCAATTTTATCACTAGTTCACTATCATTAACTATTATTCCCGTGTTACAATGCAGAATGACATGTTGGATTTTAACTAACATACTACAACTAAGCGCATAATTAAGAATTTAAAAGATACTACAACATGCTAGCCATGGCTGGAATTGAGATAATTTTTTTAACTGTCACTTCTGCCCTGGTCACTAACAACTATGACGGAAAAGACCAACTAAATTTCCACCTGGAATGTTCTCCCGCTAAAATCTTCTTGTTATCTCTTCCATCTGCAGTCATCTTCAGTAGAAACAGCCTAGCTTTGTAGGTCTATTAAACTAGCTGGCCAGAATGTTGAGAGGACATCTAAGTTGAGTAAAACACAACTGCAAAATAGTTGTTAACAGAAGATATAAGCTTACTGTACAGGCTAGCACTGTACAAACTGGCAGGTTTCCAGATATCAGGATTATGACCCAAGGAACAGCAAGAGCTAAAAGTGAAGTCTCCACTCAACAGCTTAAGCCCATGGATATAGTCCCTTTTTTTTTTTTTTTTTTTTCTGAGCCATGTTAGAAACTTCAGCATGACAGGAATCAGGCAGGCAGTGAAGAAGAAGCATATTAACATCAAAACCGGATCAGCTTTGCTGCACAGACCACATCTATGGTTCATCCAACTCAACAAGTTGAGCCCGTCTCTCAGCAGCCTTCTTCCTAACAAAGATGCCCCATCTCAGGGCTGCCTTTAGCTTCAGCCACCCTACAACAGCTTTTCCTGATGACCGAGTCCGATCATCATCGAAGTTGTAGTTTAGAGATGGAGTTCCCATGTATGCTGATGGATAAGGGTACACTTCCTCAGTCATATTCATGGAGCCATGTCCTTGGCCTCCCATGTTAAAGAGACGAAGCAGATGTTGCATATCCTCATTTTCAAGCATTTCATGACTTCTCATACGAATCTCTTCCTCTGAGAAGTAGTCTTCAACTCCCCTACAAGAAGTTAGATTGGATGCACCAACCATCTGAAAGCCTGATGTGGATGTCTGTCGTGGACCAAGGGCCATCACATTTTCACTTCTTGGAAGCTGGGCTTGGTGAGAACTGCCGATCATTGGGTTCTGGAGAGGGATTGAAGTGCCATCAAACTGAATATTAGCATTGAGATTCACATTCTGAGGCTGTAGTGAGAATCTGGTATTATCATTATACCCTGGAAAGAGAGAGAACACAATCAGAAACTGATAGAAGAGCTAATGCATGCACAGGCTGTGAGTCTTTTAGGCCTAATGAGTAATGAAGGATTTTAAGACAGGCACATACAGTGACAATCCACAATGAAAAGCCATTTTTAAAGGGTTGCTAGGAACAGTTTATGGTATAGACATCAAAACAGTTCAGTGTTCTTCATGTCACGACTATTGAAACTCTTTCACATCTGTCCTTAAAACTTCAAATTTATTGTTTCTTTTTTGTTCTAAACTATTGAAAATTTTTCTTTTCTTCAATTAGTGACCCATTAGAACCTTCCAAATTGATTCCATTTTTCTATTTCACTTTGAACTAGAATTTTTACCCAATTAACAGCACTATTGTATTGCATAAACCCACAAAATATTGTAATATAAACTATTATAATTTTATAGAAAAAAAAATTAGACCTCCAACTGTTAGGCCTGCTGAATTCATAGCAGGCTGCTCTGAAGGAACTGGAACAGTAAGGCTTGGTAGGGCGAATTGTTGGTCAAAGGAATTTGAATAATCTTGTGAGTTCACTAAGACCTCAGTTTGAGAAGCATCCAAGCTCTTATTTTCTTTATAGCTAAGAAGAGACTTGCCATCATACTCTATAACATGCATCCAATTTTCATACGCCTTCTTCACCAAGGTGTCCACATAGACCTGCAAGAACCAAAACAAATCTGAGTTTCGAAACTTCCATCTTTTTTCCCAAAACCTAGAAGTCAAGCATTTCTAACAAGCCCATGGGAAAAATAAGAAAGGGCCTGGCCATCATGGAATTTCATTTTAATAAAAGCTGGAATAGGGTGATAGGACATTTATTGCTCATTTAGATTCCAGAAAAAGCTACTTATGGTCTAATTTCTCCCTCCATACTTGAATAGATCCCCAGTGTAAAAACAAAAGTGATACTAATATCATGGACAAATTATGGCGCAGTAAGATTAATGTAATAGGTTAATGCCTAAAAGAACATTAGTCAACCACAAGATGGAACACAAACCAACATGATAATCCAAATTGATATGGGAAAGATGATAAACTATTACCTTTTGACTTTCAGAAAGAGAATCAGCTGCATAATATTGTTCACTGGAAATTAAGCCACAAAATTCATAGATATTGTTAAAAACAACACCAACATTCCTCTCATCTTCAGGATAGTACACATAGAGTTTCCCACTCAAAGCACAAGTTTTTGCATGCTCAACAAGAACATCCCACATCTTATTTGACATGCCACTTCCAAGAATCTACAACATAAGAATAGAAAAATAATTAGAACTGATATATATATAAGGATTTGAATTTGACAGGGAAATTTAGCATTCTCACATTCCGCAATCTCTGTGAGTCTCTAACCACAAGCCGTAGGAAGTCTTCAACTGTACAAATTCCAGCTTTGTTCAGCCTCTTGTGAAATGACCCATCTTTGCCAATTTTCTCCAATCTCCAAACCTCATCATTTAATGCAGGTGGATAATGTTTCTTGTATACTGTAAAGCAAAAAATTGCAAAGTTACCAACAGACGAATGCCTGATATATGGAATAAAACTACAACAGATCCTTAGTCCCAAAATTTTGGGGATGCCTATATATGCATCTGAGGTAATTCAGTCTTATGATTCCTCAGTATCTGCATATGGCCTTTTTTTTCCTAGGTGAATAAAATTATTGGTGCAAATTATGAACTCACATTCTCCTCTGTGATCCTTAACAGTGAAGGCTTCTGTTTTTGCTTCGCGTATACGAATGCCCTCGGAATAGCCTGAGGCAACCTTCAGTCCTAGCCTGAACTTCCTGCTCCTTATCCAGCTTGAGTTGTCAGTAAAGGTTAGATCGCCTAGTGTTCCCACACCTTCCTTCAGTGTTACTTGCAAATCCCCAGTCAGCAGTGGCCTCTTTCCTTCACGCTCTTTCACCACATGGCTATCAAATTCTTCTTGACTCCAGTTTTCATCATCCTCATTATTGAAATCACCTTCAAGCACAATAACATCTAGCTTCACAGCGGATTCTGGGCCAGATGTGACAACATGGCCTGCAATTGCATCAAGCAAAACAATATGAATTGCAGCCCCCTGCTCCCCTTCAACTTTTCCACCAGTAAAGAGAGGAAGAGACAGCCTAGACTTGAAGCGCAGCTGTAAGTTTCTCCCATCAGGCCCTTCTATACGTTTAGGAGAAGACCTGCATTTTCTCAAGCATTACCCGGATCAAATTATTGACATGAATATCTCATCATTAATTCATATAATCACACTATTGGCAGCAATAGATTAGATGCTGGCAAAAGCCAAAAATAACAAAGAAATGCAACAAAGGCCAAAAGAGTAAAACATGTATATAACAAATCTCAGATCCAGACCCAGTGTGGTTTGGCTCAATGGACAAGTTATCAAATTATTGCACCAGAGTATCTAAGCCCAACATCAACCTCCATGCTAAATTACAGCAAGAGTTAATACCGTAGGTGGCAAGAGAGGAGCTTATCATGAACCTTCAGGATCTTTTTTTCTCTCTCTCTCACTTGTCTTTTAGATTTCTTTTGGATCTCTTATAGTAGAGGATATAGATTTGTTTTCCTTTTTTTTTTTTTTTTTGGTTGGGTGGGGGGGTGATAGTTGAAGAAGCCTAGGATTTGTCATGTGCTCATGTTCTTTGTTTTCTGGTCACACACAACAAGAATATATATTCTTTACAAACAGACCAAATATAATATTCATTTGAGGATTTGAAGTGTAAAAAAATTATGTTTGTAATTATTTTAATGAGCATAGACAAGATGATAATAATAATAATAATAATAATAATAATAACAACAACAACAATAACAATAATACCTCCCAGTAAGTTTGGCAGTGCCTAATTTTGCTAAAGCACGCTCCACTTCTTCACTGACCTGTTTAGTGGTAGATATAAGACATCAAAAGCATTACACCAAAATTATAAATCAATATACAAGAATTTCACTTAGCATGTCCAACACTCCAACCAAACAGCATAGACACTTCTTCAATCCTTCAAAGGAGTTCTAGACATGTTGGAAGCACAAAGACCACACAACTGACACATTTTCGGCTAGTTTATAATTTTGAATAAGAAACTGGACCATCAAATGCTAGAGAGACATATTTGACATTAGTAAGACATAGTTTTCCAATAACCAATGAATTTAAGCCCCATGATCAAAATTAATCACCAACTGGGCAGTAGCCAAGTTGAATTTATCACTTCATGGTGAAACATGAAAAAGAAACTATCCTAAATCTTCATGGAAAACAGAAAAATTCATAAGAAAAATTATCTTACAACTCTCCGGAGAATAGGCTCCAATGATGAACAAAGTTTCTGCAGACTATCCACCTTTAGAGCTTCAACAATTACACTGCATGAAATCAGATCTTTTGAGAAACAATATCTGAAGGCTATCAACATTGCATGGGAAATACAAAATGAAAGACATAACACATGACTCCACAATATTACTGTTGAAAATTCAAAGTTAAAATCCAATTCAAACTTTTAGGTACAGAAGCAGGGATGTTTGGACCATGTAAGTCACAACAGAGCCCAATAATATTTTGGGGAAACAAGTAAAAAAATATTAGAAACATCAAAACCTGGAGGAGAAAAAAAAACCATACACATGCGCACACACAAAACTAGGTAAACCAACTTTACTGATGAGAGAACAATACAAAGGTTTACAGTAGATAATCATTAAAGTTAAAAGGACATGATAATAAACTTTGATCAAGAATGCACCTGATTACTTCCGAATAATAACCCATGTAGCCTGAAAAGGCAAGTTACCATGTTGAAGAAGACATATATAGCTACATATATTATCATTCGGTGTTTGCAGCTGATGTAACAAGAACACTCCTATATCAACCTCTTTCTATATTTCCTAGCTGAGGTCAACCCACAACACATCTACGTGCAAGGAAAAATGCATTCACCAACACCCATTTGTTACACAGTTAGAGCACCACAACCCTCAGAAAGCATCACAATCTGGTGCTCTAATACACAACTATTCATAACATCAAAATCAGTATTATACATACACCCTTTTCTCAATTCATGAAACCAACTCATAGCCAAGACCAAATTTACAAAGTTCTTAACTTCTCATTCCTCAATAAGCAACAATTACTCTGCTTATCAAAAGAACACAATGATAATAAGAACAATAAGCAGCAAAATATCAAGAACTAAGTTAGTTTGCTAGAACCCTTCATAGAATCAAAATCAATTTAAAAAAAAATTATTTATTACCTATAGTTTAGAGTGTGTAACAAATTAAACTCTATAGTTTTAAAAAATAGTAATAAATTAAACCATTCAGTTTTAAAAGTAACAAATTAAACCATTAAGTTTCAAAAATTAACAAATTAAACCCTCAAATTACTTATTAAAAAAAAAAACTCTCAAACTATATTAAACCCCAAACACAATACACTTAAGTGGACTAATTTTTAATTTATTACTTTTCGAAATTCCAGAATTTAATTTCTTACTTTTTGAAACCTCATGGTTTAATTTGTTACTTTTGAAATTATATTATATAATTTTTACACTCATTTTAAAATGTAATTTTCTCAAAAGTTTTCTTGGTTCAGTTTCTACTGAGCAAGCTTCACGTTTCCTGTTCAACTACAACCATAGAAGCAAACAAACAATTCAGAGCTGAAAATTTAAACCAAAGAACACCAAACTTAAATTTAACATCTCAGCTTCAAAACTAAACCAATTTAACAAAGCATGAAGTAAAATTTGAATAAGATCAAATAAATGGTTTCAAATTTTGAAGGAAGAGAGAGACAGAGAGAGAGAGACCTCGCTAAAGCAGGTCGTTTCCTATCAGGCTGGCCATCTTCAGCTGAAGTAGAATCCAAGCCTCGCTTCTCTCTCGCCATGCTGTTCGATCTTTCCATATACCTCGTTTGCATTTTTTTCAAATTTTCAAATGTTAACGTCCTTGTTTGGCTGCTGAGAAACTGTGAGAAACTCTTTTAACACCTCTAATATCAACTTTCCAATTACATAACAAACAAACCTATAAGCTTAAAACCAACTTTATCTCCTTCCATAACCAAACATATAAACAGAGTTATTTTACTCCTTTCCTTTTCCGTTTCGGTATTTTCTCAGAAACCAAACAGAAGCTTCACCCGAAACTCAAATAATAATAAACTTATATAAAGTTTGACTTTAATAAGAAAATAACAAAAAGTTATCACGCATGAGAATCCGTCTTGGTTCGTCTTCTTATTTTTAATTTTTCCTTTTGTTTTTCTCAGCAACCAAACGGAGAAGAGAACCAAAATTGAAAAAAAAAAGTGTGTGTGCCGCGGATTCGAATGGATGAGAAAAGCAAAAAAGAGAAAAAGTGAAAAAATAGAAAAGAAAGCGGGAAAGTGAAAAACCTAAGAGAGAAAATAAAAAAATATATTGAGAGTTTTTTTTTTTTTTTTTTTTTTGTTTTTTAGTATTTGTTTTTTTTTTTTTTTTTTGCTTTTGGAGTATGTGAGAAGTTTCGTCGAAGCGTCTGCGAATTTTCGTTGCAAACACTTTCGCAATTTCTTTGAAAGCCACTGCTCACTCTTAAGTTTCTCTCTCTCTCTCTCTTTTTTTTTTTTTTTTCTTTTCTGTTTGTGTGTTTTGGTTTGTCTGTGAGTGTGAGTGCGACTGCGTGTGCTTACAGTGACGGCTGAAGCAGTGAGAATCTCTGTGAGGTAGTTGGACGGTGGTGGGGGCTCAGATATGATGATGAGATCTGGGCCGTTCGATTTTTTGTTTTTGAGGTTTGGGGGAATCTCATTCAATGTTTTATAATGATTAGGCATGTGGGGGTGACAGAGGTGGTGTGGTTTGTGTGTGGGTGAGGATAGGGTTGTGTTGTGTGTGTGCGCTTCTTATATTGATTTGGACTAGAGATGAGTATGCCTTTGAATTTGACAAGGATGGAGAATAAAATTCATCTTTTACACGTTAGTTTTTAGGAAATTTTAATCATTGTTTTAAGGATATTAGTTTATAAACTATTTTTAGAAGCATTTTATTAGGAAGATAATAAAATAATAAATATTATTAATTTTTTTTTTATGTAAATGGTGTTAAAACTTTTTTATTATGGTTTACTAACATTTGCCTTAAAATTATCCGTTAACATGATTCTTATTTTTTTTTACTTAAAACTCAATACATCATACAACACTTATGGGTTGAGTTTTTAGATGGGTATTATAAAATTTTTTTTTTTTTGGTGAAAAGACGATAATATTAAAACTAAGCACTAAATCAAGGTTCAGGACATATCCTATTAAAATACATCCCATTGAGGTCACTCTCAAAAACATCTAAAATGTCCACTACTTTCTTGTATTATAATTGATTAGCTGTGATTGTGCCTATTTTTAATATGTGATATAATGATGAGACATGATTGAATTGAAGGGTGTAAAACTTGAGTTTTACACTACTTTCTTGTAGAGTTTAGTCTTATTATTATGTACCCTCTTACTAATTAAATTTATGATGGAACTTTATCATAAATGTGAAAAGAGGGTGCACCACGTGCTCTAAAAATATCTAATAATCTTCCATAAAAGATAATGACACAATTCTTGTGCACCTTTGAAATTTGCTTATTTCTAGTACCTTATTTGTATAGAGTTTATTAAAAGATACAATTTTGGTAATTTTTATGTTAAATATTTTATAAAAAAAAATTGGAAGTTAGTTTATTACAACAACAAAATAAATGCTAAAAGTAGTTTATTTGCTTAAAAACTAAAACAAAAGCAAAACTTTTCTCAATAATTCCCATACCCAACGCCCTACTGATATGTTCTTTTGTGGATGTTAGATTAAAAAAAAACAAAAAAACAAAAAAAAAGGTAAATCCAAATAAAAATAGTAAGTAGTCACTCACCAATAAAATTATGGTAAGAGTTATGGAACTTCTCATATATATCTTTTTGGTGTGTGAATTTTGAAAATCTAACCGTTGAATTTTATATTTTTTATGTTCTTAACATGCATATCAAATTTCATTATAATCGGATGTTATTTACTATTGAATCAATTAACTTATGTTTTATACACAACTTTAGATTACAAAAACTTGAAATTATAATATTTATTTGATGACATTGCAATTAACCTTTGATATTCTTAAAACTTTGTAAACATTAAGGATGTAATAAGAATATGCAATCTAATGATTAGATTTTCAAAATTTACACTATATATAAAAATATATGATGAATTTGTAAAATTTCTCTCCAAACTTGGAGAGAAACTTTGTTTTTGGCAAAAATTGTAATAGTTGAAGAACCTTCTTTTTTTTTTTTTTTTTTTTCTTCTTTTGGCTAAGAAGTTGAAGAACAATTTTGAATTTGAATCACGGCAAAGAGTAAATTGAACAAAGATAAACCAGAAAGAAATGTCCTGTGGACAGGACAAATAAAAACAAGGAAACAAAGTTCGAATTTACTTTTTCTTCTGACCAAAATGAGAATTTCTTGAATTTTTTTTCTAAGGGTCAAAAATATCAATTAATTACACGCCTTAAATTAGATTTCAAGTCAATGGTTTTGTTGGTGAAGCATCGAAGTGACAAGATAGAAAGGTGTATGCGTGCACTGTGTGTTTTTCTTTTTATTACACCAAAAAAAAGGGAAAAAAAATCCAAAAGAAAGAAAAAAAACCACACTACATTATACAACGGCATGGTTAATTTTATCAGCTTATTTTTATTACTATTTATGATTTTATTGTACTTTTTGATATTATTTATAAAATTTATTGTATTATTTTAACTAAATTATACTTTTATTTACAGTACTTTTTATAAAAAAATTTTAATTTCAATTAAATAAGTGGATCTTCGTTAATGTAAAAATATCTAACTCATGACCTAAGCAAAAAACAAAAAATCCAAGCATTATTAACTTTAAGAGCGTAGGCCCTCGTAGCACGGTATAGGATAAGAACAAAAGTCTTAGCCTACTTTTTTCATTTTTTTTTGCCAGAAGTCCTAGCCTAATTAGTCCACAACATAAGATTCGAAGAGTAAAGAAGTCTTGTGTTCCACAGTATCTTAAATTTTTCTGAAATTATAAATTTAATATTGAAAAGAATAAAGAAATAAAACTTATTACACACGGTATGCGCATCCGTACAAGTGTTTAACAACACTAAAATTGTGAGTCTAACGCACGATTTCAAACACGTAATTTAACAGATGTGAATGCATACAAATGTGTAATAAACACTGTTCTAAAAAAATAATATCATTAAAGTGTAGTTATATACAATATGTTTCCATTTTTTTTTTAGCTATGTGCATCCTCAAGGGTTGATCAATGTCCTCCTCTAACATGTGCACTCTCTCATGTGTTGCTCTGTTGCTGTTTTTTTTTTCTTCACGCAAAAAAGTGGGGACTTTTCTTTCTTTCTATTTAACTGTTTTGGCTCTACATTATGGTCCTACTGCATGAACACATTAAAGCAATATCTATTAACACTCGTACTTTTCTTTGAATATTAGGTTTTTATGGTTTTTTTAATATTATCCTCTTTCAAGTGTGACGCTTTTCAAGATTCTTCGGCAGTTTATTCATCCATCAAAGCATAAAATAATTTATCATAGCATAGCATAGCATAGGATAGAAAGTGGTGGAAGTGAATTGCTCAAGTTATCCAAGGTGTTAATGCACAATGGATTGAAAACTATGCCTTATATTCTCTTTTTTGCCTTCCCCTTTTAAGAAAAGAATGGTTCAAATGAGCATATAATTTATTCTTAACATTGACTTTATGTTTTTGAGTTTATAATATAATCAAATGACTAGGTCGTAAATGAATAAAATAAAATTTGGTGTATTTTTTCTACATTATATCAACAAATTTGAACTGAAAGAAAAGAAATATATAATTTACTAATATATCATTCACCTTTGATTATTTTCTTCTTTATGGTATAAATAAAATTGGTAATTCACTACTATTTCTTTAAAAAAAGAATGAGTTTTTCTTTCATTTTTAGAAGAAAAAAAAAGAAAGATTAGAAGTGAAATTATCTCCTAATCATTCAATTCATTCATACCAAACTACTAGACAAAAAAAATGGATAGAATATCTCTTCAATTATTTTTGTTCTATTCCTTACTGTTCTCTTTCCTGTAAGGAAAAGCCCTGAGTTGAAAGTACTGACAGCTGATATTGGCCACGAGTCATTATGCACAAAAATGCGACAAGAATTAATGAGCCCTTGGCTCTATTCAAGGAGAGCTAAAGAGACGAGAAAAAAACCAAGACCTAGAGATTCTAGTCTACACGTCGTAGCAAAGCATACAAGTCCTGCACCGGTGCCACTGTTTTTCTTCCTAAATGAAACCTGAAAGTTTATGACATATATACTAAAGTTTATAGATATATATATATATATATATATCAATCAAAGGGTTATGCTATAAAAACATGATGATACTTTCAAAATACCATGACATACTTTCAATGTGCCAGTTCTTGTGAGCAATTAGAAATTGGTTCTTCTACTACCGCAATATTTGTCACAAGTTATTTAAGTGATCGACAGTAAATAGAGAATAAAAATTTTAACATTAACCTATAACTTTTTTTAACCAATCACATAGAATAATTATTTTTACATTAATCCATATCTTTTTTTTTTTTTTTTAACCGATCAAAATCGAGTACTTTATAAGTTGTTGGCAAAACACTGCTAACACAACTGAAATGCCACTAATTTTTTTCCCCTAGATGAAACCTGAAAGTTTATGACATATATGCTAAAGTTTAAAAATACATCAATCAAAGGGTGGCAACTTGCATGCCATTCCAATAAAAGCTTATGCTATTAAAACATGATACGTTCAAAATATCAAGACAGAATGCTAGTCCTCGTGAGTCGTGACCAAGCCGTCAAACAAGAATGAGGGAGTAGAAATAAATTCTTCTACAAGATGTTATCTTGTGAGATAATGGGCGCATGCGCCGGTCTCACCCAAGATTTTTTCTCCTTTTACTACAACAATATTTGTCACAACTTATTGAAATAATCATAGTGCCAATCCTTGTGACCAAGCCTGCAATCAAACAAGAAGGAGCGAAGTGATCGATAGTAAAAATAGAGGATAATTATTTTTACATTAACCTATAACTATTTTTTTTTTTTATATTGATCTCGATCGACAACTGTATAACTTGGCCAAAAATTGCTGGCACAAAACTGAAATGCCACTAATTTTTTTCCCCTAGATGAAACCTGAAAGTTTATGACATATATGCTAAAGTTTAAAAATACATCAATCAAAGGGTGGCAACTTGCATGCCATTCCAATAAAAGGTTATGCTATTAAAACATGATACGTTCAAAATATCAAGACAGAATGCTAGTCCTCATGAGTCGTGACCAAGCCGTCAAACAAGAATGAGGGACTAGAAATAAATTCTTCTACGAAATGTTATCTTATGAGATAATGGGTGCATGCGCCCGTCTTACCCAAGATTTTTTCTCCTTCTACTACGACAATATTTGTCACAACTTATTGAAATGATCATAGTGCCAATCCTTGTGACCAGGCCTGCAATCAAACAAGAAGGAGCAAAGTGATCGATAGTAAAAATAGAGGATAATTATTTTTAGATTAACCTATAACTTTTTTTTTATATCGATCTCGATCGACAACTGCATAACTTGGCCAAAAATTGCTGGCACAAAACTTTGTTGTCAGAAATTGAAAGACCGCAGCAGTACTATTATGTCTGTTCTTACGGACTTTTATGTCTTAATGCACAACTTCCATATTAGCACAAAGCGTTAACACAAACATTTAAGCTGCCATAACTGCAAAGGGGTCCATTACTTTGAAACTCCAAGTGTGTATCTAATCTGAGATACATTACGACACAACGTGGCTTCCTGCACTGACCCAGGACAGAAGAATTTGACCCCTCTTAATCTAGCATCACTACATAACAACAAAAGGTTGCTTCCCGTTCTGTCCCATTGTAGGTGAAACCAGGAAAATGGCAATCAAAGATTCAAAGTCTTTTTCTTGTCTTTGTTTTGATTGTAAAATATTATGTCAATAGTAATCACAAAATAGTAAAATCCAGGCCTGGTTGATAGGCAAGCTTAAACTCACATTTTCATATTTTAAACAACATTATACATATTTTTACACATTTTTTCATCTACATGTATTTCAAAAAACTCCAATCAATATTACTCAAATTACTCTGCCCAAACACCTAATCCTGTTTTTGACTCAGAAGAGGTTTTTAATAAAGGACAACTATCCTTTAAAGGGGTTCAGTTTTGGTCGTGCACGTATCATATTGGGTCCTGTGCACTGATGTACTGGATCTAAGCTTTATTCAGGTGAATGATGATGGATAATATATGTACCTCCAAACACCGCTAAAGAAAAGGAATCTTTCAAAATATCAAATGCACGTGTTCTCAGCTGAAACGTCCCTTAATAATGCACAAGGCCTTGGCAATCAAATTTATGTAGGGTCAAGAAGCATAAATTCAATAAGATACAAGACCCAACACAGTGTTCCAATCTTTCTGTATGTTCTCTCAGTTTCAAGAAATAAAACTCTATCGTTTTTTTCAAAAAAAAAAAAAAAAATATACAAAACCCAACACAGAGTAATGCTACAGAGTACGACCACAATAATTTTCATAACTACTGTGTCAATAATTTGTTATTCATACAAGACCTATAACTGACAACAAATTATTGTATACCATTAACAGCTTGTCTTCTCAGCAATGGTGAAATGTGTTTTGAAATACATTTGATATAGGATGAACAACTAAGCATAATCTTCAATCCAATGCAGACTCTCTTGTTGACATGGTGCAGATATAATTAACGACTAGTTAATTTTTTTGGTTGAGGTAAAAGCAAACGATAAAAAAACAAGATATAAATTAAACACTTTTCAGAATAATCAAATGATAGACATTGTGTAACTCAAGGTCAATGGCTCAGCTATCGTATAACAAAACCTGGAAACCAACCAAAAAAACTCAACACAGCCAAGTCATTAAACTTATAATCAGTCAATAGAGAAGAACAGGTTGATCCAAGCAGAGAGCTAGCGCATCTTTTTGTTCTTGTTCTTCCCCTTCTTTTTGTCTCTTTTATTTTGAGGCTTTGATCGTGACTTTGTTCTTGCAACTCTCTTGAATGCTTTCTTCTTAGTCACAGGCACAGTGTGCTTCTTATCAGCACCAGCTGGTCGCGGCACTGCTGCCTCTGTTTTGTCACTTGGCAAGATTTCTTCTTCACGAGAAATCTCACATGTTGTTACTGTGACTTTCATGTTGCCATTGTCATATGTTGTCATCCCTATAAAAAAAAAATGATCAAAACCGAGCCCAAATATTAAATGATTAAAAAAACATGAGCTTGGATTACATACATAATACTCTGGTACATTTCTTAACATTTATAATAAGAGATGAATTAGAGGAGTCATCGAAATATTCATGTCCCACCCTTTGAGCCCTCTTAGCATTAAATTAATCACAAACAATGAGATAAATGCAGGCAATTCTCCCAATTCTGAAATGCCCCTGAATGCTAGCTTTGTTGCTAATATCAGAAGAAAGAATTATGTTAAGATTTTAACCCAGATAAGTGATCGCAGATATTGTTTAGATTTGTAACGATGCTGCTAAGTCAAAAGAGAAATATTGAATAATTGGGGTGTGCCTGGTAGCCCACCCAAACATACTGGACCCAACTATGCACAAAAGCATTATATGCAATTAGCTTATATATGTGTGAATTCAGTCAGTCTTCAAAAATACCAGAAACAGATGCAATTGGCTCCGTTTCTTCATCTTCTTCATCGTCCTCCTCATTTTCATCAGGCACTGAATCATTGGCTGGTGGAGCTCCACCATAGAGAACCAGTTCTTTTTCCAATTTCCTCTGCCAAATTAGTTAGGTAGCAAAGATACAACAATTAGAACAAACTTACCAGGAGAAAAAGACATTTAATAAAACTACATGATTCAAAGCAGCATACAAGTCAGTCTTAAAAACCATGACGAGGAGCATGGACATTAGCAGGTAAGACTGCCACACTAATCTCTCACAACTTCTCTCAACCTCAACCATCTTCCTTCTATGATCCTCTATTTCTCTTAGGAACTTTAACACAAAAATGTCCCCATGGAAGCCCCTTGAATTCAGGGTTCCCCCAAATAACTTGAGCAGTTGCAAGAAGCATGAGAGCTTGTGAAGAAGAGTACTTTGGCTTTATACTCTACCAACTTATTTTATTTCTTAACAGTAATTCGGCAATGGTTTCAAAATAAATAAATAAAATGGCCGGGCATAAAGTTAGGTCTTGTGAGTGGGTTGCATATTTTGACTTTGCCTATGTCAAATTCTGATCCTTCATATCCCTTTAATTCTCAATGCATCTATTGCTTTGTTATGGATGAAAATCTTACAATCGACACATACAACCCCCATGTAAGGAGCTCAATTTAAATTCAATCTCCCTAGCAAAAACAGCTAGGTGGTGGTATTAAAAGTTTATGGCTAAAAAAGTAAGGAAATACTTGGACATTTGATTGACAATGAGTTACTTTTTTTCTTTTGATAAGTAATGAGTTACATTTTTTGATAAGTGAGGTTTGGCCTCAACGAGAGGGAGATGGTTAGATTCAAACTAGTGACCTCTGGCTTCACAAGACAGGGTCTACAGGTCAATTGCGCTACCCCAACCTTGAGATAGTGCATTATATATCAAAAAAGCATATCATTATATATACATACACATATTTATACCAAAATAATGTAGAAACTTCTTAAGCTACCAAAAATTTGAACCACTTTTGTATGAAACTATTGGCAACAACAACTAAGCCTTAGTCCAAAATTTTAGATTCTGTTATAACCTTATAGGTCCTTAACAAACTAGTCATGGCCAGCTACATATATCCTTTTCCGTCATTCTATTATATCCAAAGTCATAACCTATGTCACTTCCTTAGCTGACATGTTCTTCTTTACTACTTCTATTAATATTATTTTTCGTCTTTCTCTACCTTTTATCCTTCCCTTAATTGAATTAACTCAATCTTTCCCACTAATGCATTAATCACTCTCCTCTAAACATGCACAATCCATCTCAAGCAACTCTTCCCCTTCTTTTCATCGAATTTCCACATTTTATGAATATATTTTGCTTCTTAACATCCCAAACATTCATTCACACACACACACACACTGGCTTATTGTGCAAATTCTTAAATACTCATACACATCTCACTTCCAAAAATACATGATAAGTATCTAACTAAGTAGGAAAAAAAAAAAAAAAAAAACTAATCAGAAGAACCTTTTTGCGCAGCTCAATACGCTTTTGCCTTTGGGCCTCCTCTTGCTGCTTATTAGCTTCCTTTCTCCTTTTCTTCTTCCTCTTGTGAAACCCAGTCACATAGTCCCTTTCTCATACCAAATAAATAACAATTTAATCATAATAATTTTAGGGTTTATTATAACACAAAACTGAAATGCCACTATTTTTTTTTTTCCCTAGATGAAACCAGAAAGTTTATAACATATATACTAAAGTTTAAAAATATATCAATCAAAGGGTAGCAACTTGCATGCCATTACAATAAAAAGGTTATGCTATTAAAACATGACGCGTTCAAAATACCGACACAAATTGCTGGTCCTTGTGACCGGCCGTCAAACAAGAATGAGCGAATAGAAATAAATTCTTCTATTCCCACAATATTTGTCATAACTTATTGAAATGATCAATAGTGCCAATCCTTGGCAATCAAACAAGAATGAGCGAAGTGATTGATATTAAATAGAGGATAATTATTTTTACATTAACTTATAACTTTTTTTTTTTTTAATTTATATATTATCAATCTCTATCAACTACTTTATAAGTTGGCCAAAAATTGCTGGCACAAAACTTTATTGTCAGAAACTGAAAGACCGCAGCGGTACTATTATGTCTGCTCTTACGGATTTTATGTCTTAATGCACAACTTCCATATTAGCACAAAGCGTTAACACAAACATATAAGCTGAGATAACTGCAAGGGGTCCATTACTCTGAAACTCCAAGTGTGTATCTAATCTGAGACCCATTACGACGCAACGTGGCTTCCTGTACTGACCCAGGATAGAAGAATTTGACCCCTCTTAATCTAGCATCACTACATAACAACAAAAGGTTGCTTCCCGTTCTGTCCAATTGTAGGTGAAACCAGGAAAATAGCAATCAAAGTCTTTTTCTTGTCTTTGTTTTGATTGTAAAATATTATGACAATCGTAATCACAAAATAATAAAATCCAGAATCCTGTTTTTGGTCGTCCACGTATCATATTGGGTCCTGTGCACTGATGCACTGGACCTAGGCTGTATCCCCTTCTAAGATGAATGATGATGGATAATATATGTACCTCCAAACACCGCAAGAGAAAAGGAATCTTTCAAAATATCAAATGCACATGTCTCTCAGCTGAAAGCCTGAAACGTCCCTTAATAATGCACAAGGCCTTGGCAATCAAATTTATGTAGGGTCAAGAAGCATATATTCAATAAAATACAAAATCCAACAGAGAGTAATGCTACAAAGTACGACCAAAATAATTTTCATAACTACTGTGTCAATAATTTGTTATTAAGTCTCATACAGGACCTATAACTGACAACAAATTATTGTATACCATTAACAACTAAGCATAATCTTCAATCCAATGCAGACTCTCTTGTTGACATGGTGCAGCTATAATTAACGAGTAGTTAATTTTTTTGTTAAGGTAAAAGTAAACAATAAAAAAACAAGATATAAATGAAACACTTTTCAGAATTATCAAATGATAGACATTGTGTAACTCAAGGTCAATGGCTCAGCTATCATATAACAAAGCCTAGAAACCAACCAAAAAAACTCTACACAGCCAAGTCATTAAACTTATAATAAGTCAATAGAGAAGAACAGGTTGATCCAGGCAGAGAGCTAGCGCATCTTTTTGTACTTGTTCTTTCCCTTCTTCTTGTCTCTTTTATTTTGAGGCTTTGATCGTGACTTTGTTCTTGCAACTCTCTTGAATGCTTTCTTCTTAGTAACAGGCACAGTGTGCTTCTTATCAGCTCCAGCTGGTCGTGGCACTGCTGCCTCTGTTTTATCACTTGGCAAGATTTCTTCTTCACGAGAAATCTCACATGTTGTTACCGTGACTTTCATGTTGCCATTGTCATATGTTGTCATCCCTATAAAAAAAATGATCAAAACCGAGCCCAAATATTAAATGATTAAAAAAACATGAGCTTGGATTACATACATAATACCCTGGTACATTTCTCAACATTTATAATAAGAGATGAATTAGAGGAGTCATCGAAATATTCATGTCCCACCCTTTGAGCCCTCTTAGCATTAAATTAATCACAAACAATGAGATAAATGCAGGCAATTCTCCCAATTCTAAAGTGCCCCTGAATGCTAGCTTTGTTGCTAATATCAGAAGAAGGAATTATGTTAAGATTTTAACCCAGATAAGTGATCACAGATATTGTTTAGATTTGTAACGATGCTGCTAAATCAAAAGAGAAATATTGAATAATTGGGGTGTGCCTGGTAGCCCACCCAAACATACTGGACCCAACTATGCACAAGTGCAGTATATGCAATTAGCTTATATACGTGTGAATTCAGTCAGTCAATTGCAGAGTTCAAAAATACCAGAAACAGATGCAATTGGCTCCGTTTCTTCATCTTCTTCATCGTCCTCCTCATTTTCATCAGGCACTGAATCATTGGCTGGTGGAGCTCCTCCATAGAGAACCAGTTCTTTTTCCAATTTCCTCTGCCAAATTAGTTAGGTAGCAAAGATACAACAATTAGAACAAACTTACCAGGAGAAAAAGACATTTAATAAAACTACATGATTCAAAGCAGCATACAAGTCAGTCTTAAAAACCATGACGAGGAGCATGGACATTAGCAGGTAAGACTGCCACACTAATCTCTCACAACTTCTCTCAACCTCTACCATCTTCCTTCTATGATCCTCTATTCCTCTTAGGATCTTTTACACAAAAATGTCCCCATGGAAGCCCCTTGAATTCAGGGTTCCCCCAAATAACTTGAGCAGTTGCAAGAAGCATGAGAGCTTGTGAAGAAGAGTACTTTGGCTTTATACTCTACCAACTTATTTTATTTCTTAACAGTAATTCGGCAATGGTTTCAAAAAAAAAAAAAAAAAAAAAAAAAAGGCCGGGCATAAAGTTAGGTCTTGTGAGTGGGTTGCATATTTTGACTTTGCCTATGTCAAATTCTGATCCTTCATATCCCTTTAATTCTCAATGCATCTATTGCTTTGTTATGGATGAAAATCTTACAATCGACACATACAACCCCCATGTAAGGAGCTCAATTTAAATTCAATCTCCCTAGCAAAAACAGCTAGGTGGTGGTATTAAAAGTTTATGGCTAAAAAAGTAAGGAAATACTTGGACATTTGATTGACAATGAGTTACTTTTTTTCTTTTGATAAGTAATGAGTTACATTTTTTGATAAGTGAGGTTTGGCCTCAACGAGAGGGAGATGGTTAGATTCAAACTAGTGACCTCTGGCTTCACAAGACAGGGTCTACAGGTCAATTGCGCTACCCCAACCTTGAGATAGTGCATTATATATCAAAAAAGCATATCATTATATATACATACACATATTTATACCAAAATAATGTAGAAACTTCTTAAGCTACCAAAAATTTGAACCACTTTTGTATGAAACTATTGGCAACAACAACTAAGCCTTAGTCCAAAATTTTAGATTCTGTTATAACCTTATAGGTCCTTAACAAACTAGTCATGGCCAGCTACATATATCCTTTTCCGTCATTCTATTATATCCAAAGTCATAACCTATGTCACTTCCTTAGCTGACATGTTCTTCTTTACTACTTCTATTAATATTATTTTTCGTCTTTCTCTACCTTTTATCCTTCCCTTAATTGAATTAACTCAATCTTTCCCACTAATGCATTAATCACTCTCCTCTAAACATGCACAATCCATCTCAAGCAACTCTTCCCCTTCTTTTCATCGAATTTCCACATTTTATGAATATATTTTGCTTCTTAACATCCCAAACATTCATTCACACACACACACACACTGGCTTATTGTGCAAATTCTTAAATACTCATACACATCTCACTTCCAAAAATACATGATAAGTATCTAACTAAGTAGGAAAAAAAAAAAAAAAAAAATGTAATTCGGCAATGGTTTCAAAAAAAAAAAAAAAAAAAAAAAAAAGGCTGGGCATAAAGTTAGGTCTTGTGAGTGGGTTGCATATTTTTACTCCGCCTATATCAAATTCTCATCCTTCATATCCCTTTAATTCTCAATGCATCTATTGCTTTGTTATAGATGAAAATCTTACAATTGACACATACAACCCCCACGTAAGGAGCTCAATTTAAATTCAATCTCCCTAGCAAAAACAGCTAGGTGGTGGTATTAAAAGTTTATGGCTAAAAAATTAAGGAAATAACAGCTAGGTGGTGGTATTAAAAGTTTATGGCTAAAAAATTAAGGAAATACTTGGACATTTGATTGACAATGAGTTACTTTTTTTTTTTTTTTGGGGGGATAAGTAATGAGTTAAAGCATATCATTATATATACACACACATATTTATACCAAAATAATGTAGAAACTTCTTAAGCTACCAAAAATTTGAACCACTTTTGTATGAACCTATTGGCAACAACAACTAAGCCATAGTCCAAAATTTTAGATTCTGTTATAGCCTTATAGGTCCTTAACAAACTAGTCATGGCCAGCCACATATATCCTTTTCCGTCATTCTATTATATCCAAAGTCATAACCTATGTCACTTCCTTAACTGACATGTTCTTCTTTACTACTTCTGTTAATATTATTTTTCGTCTTCCTCTACCTTTTATCCTTCCCTTAATTGAATTAACTCAATCTTTCACACCAATGCATTAATCACTCTCCTCTAAACATGCACAATCCATCTCAAGCAACTCTTCCTCTTCTTTTCATCGAATTTCCACATTTTATGAATATATTTTGCTTCTTAACATCCCAAACATTCATTCACACACACACACATTGGCTCATTGTGCAAATTCTTAAATATTCATACACATCTCACTTCCAAAAATACATGATAAGTATCTAACTAAGTAGAGAAAAAAATAAAAATAAAAATAACTAATGAGAAGAACCTTTTTGCGCAGCTCAATACGCTTTCGCCTTTGGGCCTCCTCTTGCAGCTTATTAGCTTCCTTTCTCCTTTTCTTCTTCCTCTTGTGAAACCCAGTCACATAGTCCCTTTCTCATACCAAATAAATAACAATTTAATCATAATAATTTTAGGGTTTGGTTCACGGATTATTACTGTGAGAGAGAGAGAGAGAGTGTGTGTAACTTTATATAGTTACCTGAGATCTTTCTCGTTGAATTTGACGGAGAGAGCTTTGTTTTTGAGAGCCCTCTTCCTTATATGACGGCCTTGGGGCCGTGCGAGCTGCACTGCCTCCTCTTCAATTTCTTCCACCATTGCAGCTTCTCTGGACTATAGCGCCGCTAGCTGTTGATTGTTATGGGGTTTTTTAATTTGCAGGGTTTGCGGTTCGGGTTTTCTTAAGTGGGTTTGGTTATGGTGAATTTTGGTCCAGCCCAAAATAATTAAATGGGTTTTGTATAGGCTACAGAAACTAAGACTTTGAGCTAAAGTTTTAGCCCAATAAAATGGATAAAGAGTACCCCAAAGCTCCACCTTCCAACATATATTTATTGCGATCAATGCCATGGATCTGGATATCACGCCCCCAACTAATGAGTACAAAGTTGTGAGAATTACGTGTTTGCGGGAGGATACTAGTGTGGCTGATATTTACACTTCTAATAATGGTGAATGGCACTGTTTTACTTTCCCACCAAGTGCTAAACTTAATATTGTTCAAGAAGTGACTGTCCCAGTTTCTATGAATGGGGGATGGCACTGGCTTGCTGCTAAGAAGAGTCAAAACCCCAAGCAGCATGTTTATCACTATTTTATTCTGTCTTTCAATTTGGGTGATGAGAATGTTTTTCATGAAGTGCCTGTGTCTAAAGTTTTAGAAATAGAAGAAAATTATCAATAATCATTAAAGGGGAAAATATTGGGATGCTTAATGGATTGCTTGCTCTATACGGACTGGTGGAGCCAATACTGGAGTTTGACCGCTACTGTTTTTGGCTGGCAAAACAGCATAAGTCTTGATGACAATGGTCAAGGGCTCCTTCATGCCTTCCCTTTGGATTTTTTTATAAAATAACTATAAAATCCAAACAATATTATTAGTTAAGCAACGTTTTAAATATATTTCCTTTTTAACAATTCGACTTCAGAGGGTCGATTTTTGGGTTACAAAATCAACTAAATTGGACTCAATTTTCTTGTTTTAAACAGTAGATGAGTGGCTAATGTAGATCAGAAAACGACTCCAGTGGAGTCGTTTTACAAGCCCAGAAAAACGACTCCAGTGGAGTCGTTTTCTAACCCAGCAAATTCCACGCGTCCCTCATCGCACCCTACAAGAAAAACTGAAGTTCAAAAACTTAAAAACAAGTTCAAAACACACTTCTGTCACGCTACTCTCACTCAGTCTCTCTCACACTCTCAGTCGATCACTCTCACTCTCAATCACCTCTCCGTCGCTGTCGCCGTCTTTGTCACTCTCAATCCCCTTCAAAAAGAAAAAACTAAGTTCAAAACACTCTCAGTCGCTCTCACTCTCAATCCCGTCTTTGTCGCTCTCACACTCTCACTCTCAGTCTCTCGCTCAGTCATCTCGCTCCGTCGCCGTCGGTGTTGCTCAGTCCCTCTCACTCCGTCGCCGTCGCTGCCTCTCACTCTGTCTCCGTCGCCGTCGCTGCCTCTCGCTCCCGTTGCTCCGTCTCCGCCTCGCTCCGTCACTCCGATTACCTCACAAAAAGTAAGGACTCTCTTTTTTCTGGGGTTATTGGTAATGCATGCATTGATTGTTCCTTATTGTTTCCTTCAATAACACCAGACCAGTTTGGATATGTTAAACCGTTGAAAAATCATTTGGATAAAACTATTAGGATTTATGAGTTTTGGCTAATTTCATGACAAATTTATTTGTATTTGTTTGTTTTATAATTGTAATGTAATTTGTGAAAATAATGGTTGAAGGTTGAAGTTTTCATACTGACATTTGCACAATGGTGTATTTAACTAGACTTCACGGTTAATAGAGTGTCCTACATGTCCCACACTCATTGAAGAATCTGATTTACAGATTGTAGTAGTAGTAGCAATACCTATAAAAAAAAATTGTAATAATACTACAGTTACCATTTTGATTCCAAAAAATCTAAGTGATTAGTTTCCTATATCATTCAAAACACTTTCGATATTTAGTTTTCATATGGTTACTAAAGAAATTTACCTTTATTATATTATTATTTAATATATGCATACTGTGGGGCCAGAAAACCGGGTAGCCCTGGCCCACTCCAAGCCTGGCCCAAATGGCCCACGCCGAGGATGCACGATGGGTCCGAGGATGACCCTGTCCTCGGGCGTCCGAAACCTTGGAAAAACACGAGGACCACCCTACCAAAGGACTCCTGGAATATCCGAGGAGGAGAGGGCCCAGTGCCACGCATTGGCAACAGAAGTACGGAGAAGGGGCAAGCCCTAGGCGAACTATCACCTCGGCATTGAATACGCTCACCTAACCCTTCTGGCCGCATTAATGGGGATGTAACCCTTTAACAGGGCAACATTGATCAGGGTGAGCCACCTGAGCATGGATATGACTTCTGATGGGACAGACGGTCAGAAGGGAGGCCAATAGATGATCAACAGAAGGAGGAAGAGAGGAATATATAAGAAAGGGGAGCAAGGTGTAAGGGAGGAAAAAGGGAGGAGGAAAAACCTCCTCGGCCATGGGCCGAGGAGCATTCCCCAGTTGTAAATTGGTCTTAGTGTCTTCCAATAAAAGAAAAGTAGTTTATGCTTCATGCACGTCGGCGAGCGCCTAAACCTTCGATCCATTCTCTACAAATTCATTGTTCTGGGTTCGTTGGGCCTGGGGAAACCCATATCTTTTGGGCTACAAAGACAGACCCTACACATACTATATGTTCTATAGTTCCACTGTGACAAGCAGTGATAAGACCCAGAGACTTAAGTCATAATGGGACATATTCCATTTTAAAGAGTGTTGAATTTTTGCACAAGTAATGAAAAAGCAATCAAATTACGTTGCACTTTTCAGAAGTTAGAAAATTGATATGTAAATCCAAATACACCAAAGGGCCCACAAATTCACTTTGCACAAGTTAGAAAATTGATATGAATCGAAATGGACCTAAAATAATGGGCCACAAATGAAGGGTCCCATCCCATCATTTGTGCGGTAGAAATTTAAAGCATCAAAAAACCGACTAAGCTCAAACAAACAAACTCAAAGTCATAGCAGGTAGTCAACACAACGCAATACAATAAAGACGGTCCATTTCCTATAAATTAGCATCCCATTATTAGCATTTCGTATTACATAACAAAATCATAAACAAGTTTTTATTTTTATAAAAGCATGATGATGATGAATTGTAATGTAATTTTTAGTTGTTTTTTTTTTATTAATGTTACTTATTATGCTTTTTGTGAATTTTTGTGGGTTTGGAAATATGGGTTATAATTGACTTTGATTTATTGTGTTTTAAGGGCCGTCATGATTTTTAGTTCCAATGTAAATGCTGTGTTTTTACAGTTTGGTTTATGAATACTCGATGAGTAGCAGGTTTAGGTTAGCTCAACTGGTAGAGTCTTTTGACGTGTTTGAATCGTGCCTAGACTAAAAAGAATCTAATTTGACGTCTTTGTCAATGGTAAAGAACAATCAATCGGAGAACCCAACTCAGTTAAAATCATATGGTATCTATAAATGCTTTTGAAAGGAGTGTATACGTTAAGAAAGGGTTTTATGTGTAAGCTAAAGATTTTGATTGTACATTTTAATTCTTCCATTGCCTTAAATGCCTATCTTCTTACTGTAAAACAAGGAGAATTCAGCTCTTTAGTTGGTATTGATCATGACTTGCTGAGTTACATTTTAATTGATCATGATCCTTGTCAATTTATGTTCAACATGTGCTTATATATACTCTTGACTCCTTAAACTTTGTGCAGTATGGCTGCTGTTCCTGCTCAGAGTCGTGATGAGTTTGGACCTAGTCCTAATGAGAATTCGGTGTTAAGGTTTCTAACAACTCATCAATCATGCGCTGTTTGGGAAGGCAAGGTAAAATTAAAAGCGACCTCGTGCTGAATATTCTCTTATTATCCTTTTACATTATGTTGATTTTTTTTTTTTTTCATTTCTAAAATTCTAAGTTTGTCAATGGTATTACTAGGTTTGAATGCATAGTCATGCCTATTAGTTGGGTTAAGTTAGATTGGTTGACTGTTGCTATGAGAGAGATGATATATATATATATACTCGATACAGGGTATAATCCTTTGTTACTTGGAGTTGGATGCATAAGTTGATGGCTCATATATAATAATTAACATCCCTCATCCCTAGTCTTTGTAAGTACTCTTTATACAGTGAGAAACTAAGAATATTGTTTATTCTCTGAATAAAGACAAGATATTCATTTTGTGGCATGAAAGAAACCTATCTATGAGCTCCAAGTTATTTTGGTTTAGCTTTAGAAACATTCCCATGTAGGGTCCCTAACATATTATAGCCCCCAAAGCTTAACTTGATTTTTTATTTTAAAATAAAGCATGTGAGTCGTATATTTTTATCTCAACTTTTAAGAAGTATAAAAAAAGAAAAGAAAAGGTGATGTTAGATATTTTACAAATTTTATTTTTAAGTCTTAAAAATTGTTGTGTCACCTATCATAATAACTAATTCAAATATTCATTTATTATATTGTAGTTGTGGACTTGCCACCAAGTTACTTTTTTTTTTTTTTTTAGTTTCTTAATTTTGTTTCCACAACAATGTGTACGCTTTTTGTAGTAAAATTTGTAAAGATTTGAGATTTGGGAGATATAGTTGTTATTGCTTTATTGGTAGCTAGTTGAGTTTTATAAATGCTATTATGTAGCTACGCAAGCAATACTTATTAACTGTAGTTGAAGAGATTGACCTAAACTCAGGTGTAGTCTTAGGGGAAGTGCAACTCCACTTTCAAAATTACATAGGTCCCCCACGAGTAACAACAAGAGCGTAGCCATGAATTTTTATTGAAGAAGGCCGATTTTTTACATTGATATAGTAAACATAATTTATAAGTCTATTAAATACAAAATTATCAACTTCAATATATCATCATATTCTTAAACATTAATGAACATAAAAAAGCTATTTAATTCATTTTTCATGTATCCAAAAAGAACATGCATAAAGACGATTTTTCATGTAATAAAAAAAATTCATTTTTTATAAAAACTATCATATTATTTGCCAAAAAGTTCATCATTTATTCTATTATAAAGTCTTATTTTTACTAGTTTCATAGCTACAAAAACTTGTTTTATAGTTGCCATAAAAATTGAAAGAATCAACACATAACAAATTAATCTATCAATCACATTCTAAATGTTAGACATCCCGAAATTTCTAATCCCCCACATAGCTCAAATATTGTCCCCCTATTTATGAAAATCTGGATGTAAACTTTGTCCATTTCGAAAATGAGTTTTACATTGCTCTCTTTGCTGGACTTGGTCGATGATGACCATGGCATCATCTACTCAAAGATGAGTGCGTATAAACCAATTCCAACAGAAAACATAATCGCACATTGACAAGCCAAAGCTTCCACTTCCTCCACTGTTTGTGGTAGCAAGATTTCTTGTGATAAGGCCCCAATAACCCTTGCTGCTTATTTGTCATAATTGTCCTTGAAAAATTTGGTTTTATATGTTTGCAATCAGTGTTTAGGAAGTTGTAAATTTGATTGTATTGTGCTTATAATAGATTAACTCTTTTAATATAATTTTTGTATGTATGGGACAAGATAATAATTTCAAATGGGTCTTTTTATAATTAAATATTACATGAATAATATTTGGTTATTAATTATCAATTTAGTAAATGTTTGATAGCTCTACACTATGCACTAGCATTCAATCAAATGTATCAAGTGCATTGCATCCTTTTATTTTGCTGCCGTTGTTGCTTTCTTTTTTTGGATGATATTTTAATTTCTCTTCATAATAGCTTTATTTTTGTTTTTTGGGATCAATAGTTACAATCACATATATAAAGGTTATGACATACTGCATCTCATCACTATGGTTCTATCATGTGCAGGATCCAAGGGTACTGAAATGTCGTGGTCGTAATGACGAGCTTAGAAAACGACGCCCCATAGTGGTGGATGATCGCATCATCGACATTGTCAGGAGAGTTGGATTTATTGGGCTATATAGGACTCCATGTAGAGAGATTGATAATAATTTGATAACGGTTTTAGTTGAGCGATGGCGGCCTGAAACCCACACCTTCCACCTGCCATGTGGTGAGACAACAATCACATTACAAGATGTGGAAGTTATTTTCGGGATTCCAATAGATGGTGATGCAATTGTTGGAGTAACTAACCTGACATGGAAAGCTGAATGTCAGAGAATGCTTGGAATTCCTCCTACTAGAAATGTGCTTAAAGGACAAAGGATCCTAATTAACAAGCTACTAGAAAAAATTAACCATGGGTTGCCTAATGATGTAGCAGAGGTGGTTGTGCATCAATATGCACGGTGTTATATTCTAGCACTATTGGCAGACACAATTTTTGTCGACAAGTCCGGCGATAGGGTGCATATGATGTGGGTGCAGATGTTGAAAGACCTTCGCAATCCACCTCAGTACAGTTGGGGGAGCACTTGCCTTGCATGGTTGTACAGAGAGTTATGCAGGGCAACCGACAGTGGTGCCAATCAGATTGGTGGGGCGTTGCTACTAGTTTAGTATTGGGCATGGTTCAGACTCCCTTTTTTGTGCCCAAGGAAGGAGGACCTCCCACCAGATGATGCATATGGCCCACCATTTGCACCTTCTCCACTGTCCATTAAGTAAGTCTCTTCCTTGACCGATTCTGAAAATTGAAAATAGATCCATAATTTTAAATGACATGACATATTGTTAGACATAGAAAATAAAATTTTAACCTTGATATTCCTCAAATCTTGAAAATAAATAGGATTTTTATTTATTTTTATATATCGTTTTACAACCACTGAGGTCATATGTTATTATTGATGTATAATACAAGTGTTATTAATTTCTAGCTCCACCACTAATCATATGTTTAGATAATCATTATTTGGTATAAAGTTAGTGGTATGTAATGTTAAATTTACGATTACCCATCATTTATTGTTGTTGATTACTTTAAATTCTCAATTCCAAGTATTGACTCTCTCTTTCTTAATTGTAGGACTGTGTGGGTCATGACCACGAAAAATAGCCCCCAAGAAATCTGTCTGGTTCGGTACCGTCAGCTATTAGATTGTATGCGTCCCAACCAGGTACCCAAATTGTGTTCCTTCTATTGTTTATGACTATTGTATTTACTGCTTGTAAAATAGCGCATAGTCAAAAATAATGGAACATTGCATAATGTGCTGCCCTTTTATTTGGTTATTTTAGGTGGTGTGGGAACCATATCAAGATGACTTAGCCCACTTGCCTCCGTTCTGTGTCGCAGGAAGGGATGTATGGACGACGAAGGTGCCGCTTGTATGCTTCTGGCTAGTAGAGAAACATACACCGGACCGTGTTCTTCGTCAGTTTGGGATGATACAAGAAATCCCCCCATATGTTGATACTGACGACGCCCTTCATGACATAGACCTGAAGGGGAAGATAGAGGTGAATTGGAGGGACAAACATGATGGCCATATCCGAGTATGGAATAGTCGAGCACAATCTCTATGTCATGGAGCACAACCACAGGGTCTTATGTCGCCTGCTCATCCATACTTCGGTTGGTATGATAGGGTGACTTGGAGGTTCGTCGACCACACTTCCGCTTCACTTCTTATTATGGTAATCGCTTCGACCTTTCTTTTCAATTTTTGTTGCATATCATAATTTTTTTGTTAGATGTACTAACTGTATTTTTGTACTTGCAGGTTGCAAGTCACAAGCAAATGTTGACGCAATATATAGTAGGCAGTCCCATGTACAAACATATCTTAGCTGTACTTAAATATGTGGAACGCCTTCATCGTATAACTGCCAAACTTCCTTTGGAAGAGACCGATGGGGCAAATCCAGATGCAACAGAAGATACTGGACGACCAAGCACGAGCTCAAATCGTGCCAGCCATAGCCATGGTCAGCGTGGTGCACCCCATCAGGTTGTCAGTAGGTCGGATCCCTCTCCACCCCCACATGCATCCCCTATGCCAGAGTTCCCTCCACCCCCACATGCATCTCCTACCCCAGAGTTCCCTCCACGTCCACATGCATCTCCTTCCCTAGATATCCCCCCACGTACTGCTTATGTAGTTCCTGACCTAGAGATCCCTCTACTCACTACTCATGCATCTTCTCACCCCGAGATCCCTTCACACACCCCCACGTACATTTTTTGACCCCGCTCATCTTTCATTTACTCCGCCATCCTTTGATCTTGACTATGATTTCAGCCAGTCGCCACCTATCATGCACACTTAATCCCCCTCATACAACATTGGTCATATAGACCATGTACCACCCCATAGTCACTCCATGTCATTCATGCCCACTCCTAGACTGCATATAGATCCCATGACTATGGGCCTCACTCACACTTCATCTGCTACACCATCCTCCCCCGTAGTTGTAGGATCTTCAGTTGTTAGGAGTCAAGCAAATATGCCAGATGTGCATGTTGAGACTAAGCCGGTAGTTGTTAGGTTATAGTCACCCCCACAAGATCGACCTAAATGCACAACAAAAGCACCTCCTTGTGGGATAGGTGGTCACAAAGCAGGACATAAGGCTGGCCCCCACGGTATGACAACTCATTTAATGTAATGAATATTGAGTAATTGTTGTTAATGCTATTATAATTCATCTAATCTATTGTTTGGTTGTAACTCCATCTTTGTAGCAACGCGAGGAGCCTCACCAAGGAGACGCAGTACCCCCTCCCCCACCTACCAATCATTATAGGAGACAGCACAAACGTAAAATGCATTAGGATCAGCACGCCATTTGCATCAAACGCAAAAGTTGTATCCTTATTATGCCCTTTATATATTTTTTTTTTTTACGCTGAAAGTGCCCTTTATAGAATAAACTTCATGTAAGACTTGTTACTTTAATATAAATAGTCACACCTGGACTTTACCTTAACAGATTTTTTAGGTTAATAAAATATTCTCGGAGAATGTATTTGAAGCTGTTTTTTGATTTTGGAGCTGTAGCATATGTTGGGGAAAGCACCCTTTTCCCGCTTAAGTAAGTATTGCTTTCGATATGTAGTACACAATGTTCTCACTTGTGGGACTTGTATTTCTTGCATCTTAGGAATTCAAACTATCTTGAACAAGTTTAAATTTTATGGAAACCATGAATGTAGAACTCAAGGATTATCATTAAAATGTTTTACATGAGAAAAATTGTAAATGATGCTTGTAAAGTTTGTTAGTCACTCTAATTGGGAGGATACTTGCTATTACTAGATTTCTCAATGTTAGCAACTTTCTAACAATAGCATGAAATTGTAAGGCTTGCTTGGATCAAATTCAAGAAAATTTAAAATTATGAAATTTTGGCCCAATTAACATGAATCTGAAATTTCATAGTGGGATTAATGGATTATACCCTTTTTTGTTGTGTTGTAATAATATCCAAACGGAATGTGACTAAATCTATAATGTGTTGAAATGTATTAATTTTCCTTTACCATAGTTGATTGCTAAAGCCCATCCACAATGTGGAATGGGGTGTGGAGAGATGATAGCTTGCTAATGTTGAAATCTCTATCAAAGGGTTTGGCCCGTTTGGGATTTATTTTATCACGTAACCACCCTAGCTTCGTCGCCACTTCTGCCAAGGTAAAACACACACACACACACACACACACACTCTCTCTCTCTCTCTCTCTCTCCTCTTCTCTCTCCCAAAAAAAGGAAAAAAATTTAACTTTTGATTTAGTTATGCTTTCATTTGTAATAATGAAACAGGATGGTTGCATTTGTTGGTTTAATATGCGATGCAAAGATGTACAGCTTGTAATGGAAATTGGGAAGGAACCCATTTCTTCTTTATGTTTCAAGTTAGGTATTTATGTATTGGTTTTTTTTTTTTTTTTTTTTTTTTTTTTTTTTTTTAAGTTTTTATTCATTGGGTATTAATTTCTTGAGTTCAATTTATAATTGATTTCTTTAATACTATGAATATTGGTGATATGTTTGGTATCTAATTCAGTTTACAGTCAGGTTTATGATCAAAGTTCACATTAGTGATTGTTGTTGACTCAAGGAATGAAGATATCATTTATGCCTCTTCAAGAATGGAAGTCCAGTGTTTTGATGTGCATATGGTAATCCTTTCTCATATTTAACCTTTTGGGTTTACTTCTTTTTTTTTTTCTTTTTTTTTTTGGGTTTTAACTAATATTATGCTTGTGCATCAGTATGAGGTTTAGTGTAAAATTTAGAACTTTATATATAGCCTAGTTTGTCAATGTTTCATGATTATGTACTCTTAGTTACTGATTTACAGTTGATTTTGTCATTGTTACCAACAAGCTGTTTTTTTCTTTTTTGTCTCTTGGAGGCCACCTCATGGAAGCCACTACAGAGTTATAGTTACAATAAAGAGGAGATAAATCAGGTAGGAATTTTCATTGATGCTTTTTAAGATTTGAATTAGATTTTTTGTCCTTATGTTACGTTTTGACCCTTGTATCTGTATGTTACTTGTGTTTTAATGTTAAATCAGTGAATTGAAGTTCTACTACTCATATGGAATACTACCTTTTACTTGCAGGATGCCTTGAGAACTTTCTTACTCCGAAAGCTTGATAATCTTGCAAAGGATGATAAATGCCATATAACAATGATCTCCACTTGGGCTACTGAATTGTACTTGGACAAGGTTTGCTTCTTTCTATACTGAACTGTACCGAGGCAATCTCTTTGCCTTATTAGACTACTTGGTATGTTAAGGCTCCTAAGAGGGTTTCTTTCTTTGTTTGTACTGCACCATTATGTGGGCATAGTCCCTTAATAAACCACCATTACGTACTAAAAAAAATGCGAGAAAACCATTTTTGAGACATGTGAAACAAGATTAGGAGTTTTAGTTATCTTCAACATCACATGTCTTGTATCATTTGAAAATATATTATCCATCCCTTGACTACAGTGATTGCAATGCATGGATTATAATGTTGCCATTCTTAAAATTAGATTTACATTTCATCAATTATTTGTAGATAAATCGGCTGCTCTTGGAAGACACTGCTGTGGTTAATCATGGTTCATAGTACCAATAAGTTATTAAAGAGTTCCGTACTTTTCTTGGTGATTGCAAGGGCGCAAGTGCGTATTAGATGAAGCAACTACAATGAGACTTCTGGAAAGGTAATTGTTAATGCAATCTGCTATAAATTGTTTGCCACCCTTGAATACATGTGTCTGAACTATTCTTTCTAATCTTATTCTCTGCCCCCTGCACCCACCACTAAGGGGGAGGTGGGGAGGTGAGGGTGTCACATTTGCATTTGTTCTCATTAGCTTAAATCTCATATGTTCTATGACGGTGTATTGTAAATAAATCTATTAGAAAAGTGCACAAAGGGACGCAAACCCTAGTACAGGGGAAGCATACAAAGGAAAAACCGAAACAAAAGGGAAAAAAAATCAATTAACATTTAAAATTCAGCTGATATAAAAAATCCAGAAAATTAGTCAAAGAAGTTGAAGTGTTAGTGCGAGCTACACACAAATGTTTACTTTGGGTCTGATTAAAGTTTTATATATTTGATATTGTATGATATATCTCTCCAAATGCAGCTTGAGGGTAATAATGCCTGAGTTAATGGTGACAAGGAGAAAGATGATGGTCGTGGTAAATCACTTAAGGTATACAGGATAATTCATTTATATCTTCACCACTCAACCAAATTTCAAAATTCTTGACTTTGCTATGTGCTTCGGTACAGGCAAACAAAGAGGAAGATGAAAAAATGAGGACAAGGTCGACAAACGTTGCAGCCCGTGCTGCCGTTGGAGGAGATGACATGCTTTCAAAATGGGAACTAATGGCTGAGCAAGCCCGGCAGAAACGTGAAGGAGGGGTGGATACATCTGGTTCTCAACCAAGTAAAGATGTGAGTCGCAAGCCTTTATCAACAATGTATTGAACAATGTATTGAACAAGGATGCAATATATATTTGGATAGAATAGAATGGAGAAATAGGATATATATGGCCAACTCTACATAGTTGAAAAAGGATCCATAAATTTTACTCTAATTTAATAGGAATTCAGGTTCACTTGCAGATGTACGGACTCAGATTGATCAGCTTTGAACCCTGAAATTGCAGATCTTAAAGAGAAGCTTATTGCTTGCAAGACAGACCGTATTGAGGTTTGAGAAATGCATTTTGAATTGCTGTTAAGTAGAGTTACAGCAGAGGGCTCACTCAGATATTCAGTAGATTCCTGCTCTTGTTTCAGAACTTGAGAGCCTCAGACGAGAATATCAGCACTGTACGTTGCCTAACTAATAATAATGTTTGGATTTTGTAGTTATTTTCTAAAAAATCCCTACCATTTGTCTACTTTATGCCTTTGGTTGAGTGAAAATTGTCCACTTCTGGACGTTTTGACATTTTGGGGTCTTCCAATTCTAGCACAATTCTAAACTTTCTTCGTAAATAAAAAAGCCCTCGGACTGATTTCCTTCTTTTAATGCAAAAAAAAGTCCTCTCTTTATTACAAAAGCTTAAAAGATTGTGGCTTTATAGTCTCTTCAAAGGGAAGGCACACTCGCTAGTCAAAAGCCTCTCTTTTTATTTTTTCGTTCTTTGTTGTTCCACTGGCCGTAGATTTGTGAGTTTTATGCAACCACTTCAGCTCTGCTATGTTCAGACTCTATTCTGTTTTCAGCAAAATATGATCACTTTGTGATTACTTCCTAGAAGCTATGTTTTGCTGAAAGAGTGAAAAAGCAAAAGAAGAGAAAGTGGAAGTTTTGGAGTCTAATTGGTGGTCTTTGGTTTGGTCTTTAGCATTAGTCGGCCTAGTTGTTCTCTCATATACCCCATCTGGGCATTTAATTCTTTTGTTCGGGAGTGAAGTGGTAACTGTTCTTTGCTCTTGTTTTGCTATTTAAGCTTTTCTTACTTCTGTGAAATGCATTTTGTTTTACCGAAATCACTGTTTGGGATGGTTTCAGAGATGGGTTTTGAGGGGAGTGGAGGTAGTAAACTGCTGGGACTGAGAGTGACCCCAATGCACAAGCATTCAAAGAGGTATCTATCTAACTGTTGGGTCATTTAATTCTTTTTGTTAGTTTGCGATCATTCTGCATATACACTTTCAAAATTTTGGTATGCTACTCAGGTGGGGTGCATTAACTGGAATGACGTCTGAGATGGGTTAGAGGGGACATTAGAAACTTGAGCTTTCCTTTTAAAATGGCTAATTCCCTAAATAGCATTTGGTTGAAATGGAAACCAATGGTTCAGAGCTTCAAGAAAGGGTAAAACTTGGGTGTTTTTTCAATTAAATCCATGAATATGCACATTTAGGCATGTAATCTTTTGTTTCCCAGCTAATTTGTAGATTGTGATTCCCACTTGTTTTCTGTGTCCATTATTTTCTTCTAAGGTTTGTAAAGCATGTTAATCAATCAGTAATAGTAGGTATGGAATGTAATTAGAAACTGGTTTGAGAAAGGCTTAGGGACAATAATAATTACACAGACCCCAATGGAAGGAAGGTTATTTTGTAGACTAGCAACGTATTTTGTAGCTTGGGGTTGTTCATGTGAAGAAAAATGTTTATGAAGTGGCCTATAATTACTATGATAGACTTCAAATCCTGCCTTCTCAAAAATCTGTTTCTTTTGACTTTTTTGTGTACACTCTTGTGCTCTGACAGCTTTCCTGATAAGAAAAGAGTTGGGGGAGATAACCTGGATGGTTCCTTTGAAGCCTCAGACCGAATAAAGATGGTAAGATTGGTTACTCCTTTCATCATTCAAGGAATTATCCACTTCATCTTATTATTCATTTGATTGTATTTCGCTCTGCATCTTAAGAGCCCATCCAGAACATTTGTAATCCTTAGTAATTGAGATATAAGGCCTTGTTGGGCTGAGTTGATACCTTATACTAAGCAAATGATCGTTTTTTATAGCTCTTATGCAGTGCTCTCTCAGTGAGTTTTACTTGTAGTAAATAAGTACACACGCAACTCTTGCATTTCTAATTTACTCCAATCTGGTTTCAGGATATGGGGCACTTAGAGGACCATATCAAAACCAATAAGAAGCAATCCCCTAAGGCTGAAGTTCAAAATTCTTTAAAGCAAGAGGTATGGAAGTGAATTTTTTCTTCTTAATAACCACGTTTTGAAGAACCACAAGACTTAAATCTAATCCTTTTCCTCGGTCATTGGCTCTATTCAGCCGATTGCAAATAGGCTCCATCTTTATAGCTATGATTTCTACTAGTTACTTATTAATTTTAAAATATGTGGCTAGCAGATTCTACAACTTGAGAAGAGATTACAAGACCAATTTGAGGTCCGCCGGGCATTGGAAAATGCAATGGGATATAGGTCTTCCTCTCAGGATAATACAACTGAAACAGTAATGCCCAAGGTATACCTTCTTGCCTACCTCTCCCAAACACTGATGTAGATTTGTTTTGGAGAGTAATTTATATAACTTTTCTTGCTAAAGAGGGTGTCCAATGCTCTTCGAACACTTGACTATTCCCTTGAGTGTGTGTAGCCATTTTATCCTACAAACACCAAGTAATTACCGGGAGGAATCCCTTGGGGGTGGTCCCAAGATGCTGGTTGTGGTTTTTGAACTTATGACCTCATTGATCTAATGAGGCCTTAGGAACCACTAGGGCCTTGGGGGTTTTGGAGAGTAAATTATTATGAACTACTTATACAGTTTAACTGCAGTTTCACCATTTATGTATTTTGTCTATAGCGTAGTTGTAAATTTTATCCCAATATCTTAAGGTGTTGCATTATCTCATTATATTTCTTAATCATTTTAACCAAAATTTCATTTACCAAAGAGAGGGAAAACCGGGAAACCAATACTGTGAACAGTCAATATCTATGGAGAATTCCCACTTTCTATTTGATTATGTGTTTTTGTTTTTGTAATTATGACTTAGACACCATGTGTTATCTTATCCATAAAGGTACCTGTGACTACTGAATCATATGCTCCAATATTTTGATTTTTATGGTTTAATGCTACTACTAATTGTCATAATTTTTTATGATGCCCTTGTATAACCCGAGTTAACCATGGAATCATGTATAATTCCTATGTTAATTACAACCTCTGGTTTTGGTTTTCCTTTTGCTTAATAGCTGCATTTTCATTTTCATACTGTAATTTAACGCTACTTTTCGATGACTCCAGCCAGCCACAGAGTTAATCAAGGAAATTGCAGTGTTAGAGTTGGAAGTAGTGTATTTGGAGCAATATCTTCTCTCCTGGTGTTCATCGCTGCCACTCCTCATTATCTCAACGTTTAGTGTATTTGACTAGGACTTCACCTCCAGCTGATTCTTTGTCTAAGGCTTTACGTGCTTGTCATTCCCAACCTTTGTCCATGATGGAGGTAACTTGAGTACCATCACATAACCATCTCTACTCTCTAGTTGGAGCTTGGCTCCCCTAGGACAGCCAATTGCATAGATCCACGCTACATCAAAAGATGTGTTAATTTTTTTAATTTTTTTTTTATTTCCAGAAATATATCCTATTAATTTCAGTTTTTTAGTGATTGGAAAATGTATAGTAATTTCAATTTATAATGAATGTAAATTATTAATATTTACCAAAAAAAAAAATTAAAGGAACATGGAGCCTGGAGCATTTCCTTAATTTTTGGAGTTGTCGTGGTTTTTGTTTGGCAGTTATCTTGTCAAATAAAAAAAAAAAATATATTTATGGCAGTTATCAATTTTTGTTTAATCCTAAAATTTAGCCACTTACTACTCATCCATACAAAAGTTAAAAAGAACCTAAATTTAAAATTAGCAACTACTTTTAAGCACTTTTTGTAATGTAAAGTGGGCAACCTGGGTCGTTTTTTTGACAGGTTTTCATTATAATAAAAAAAAATCTTAAATATTTATTGACCAATCGTTTTACCAATGTGACAATATATGCTGACCCTCTTTTTATTTTTGTGTTGGAATGGGAGGAGAAAATGAGATATGTAATGTGTTGCTATTTGAGAGAGAAATTGTGCTGCTTCGTGTGCTCCCTTTCTAGTTAAACAAAATACCAAAGCAGATTTTCACCTTGAATATTGCATAAGAATATCTGCACACCAGTTTTAAGCATTTTTTATATTCATGGTTCCTTATTAAATGAGGACTAAAATTAGAGAGCAAACTCTTTTGTTTTCTATTCAGCCAAAAAAAAAAAAAAATTTGCTTTCTAGAATCCATTTAGTGATTTCAAAATTAAAAATTCTCCATTACCTACTCATATTGGTAATGTTAAATATCATTATCTAGATTGCATTCCAATGAGTACACATATATTTGGAAGTTGACCTCCACATTCATGAACAGCTTCTTATATTCCACAAACAAATAAAATATTTGTGCATTACTGTAAAAATAAAATAACCCTTCTATTTCAGTCTCACCTTTCTTTCACATATCACTCTCTTTCAGATATATATTTATGTTTCTGGAATATGGTTAGATTTGCTTCAAGTTGATTAGAATATTGTTGCTTCCACTCAAATAGTGGTGTGAATATGATTAGTAGTAGCACCAGCTCTAACATAACATGTCTTACAATCAACTTACATGTTGAAGCCAGAATTAAGGACTAGTGTTTAGAGCATATAACTGAACAAAACTGATCCATTTTTGAGACTTTCCCCCACCAAAAATAAAAGACATAAATCAATTGGATCAATAGTTTTGCACCATTTTTGTAAAGCACTATTTTACGTGGGAGTTAAATCAATTGGATCAATCTCACCTTTCTCCCCCATACCACCGCAACCATAACCGCCCCTGCCCCCGACTCTGCAATCGCCAGTACCACTGCCACTGCCACCGCCACATAATTGCAAATATTTGTCTAATGTAACAATAATTTTTTTTTAATCCCAAATTATATATATATATATATATACACATACATATACATTTTTTTTTTCATCCTAAAACAATTTCTAATAACTTAACAACTAAACTTATTATGAAATTATTGTAAAACATTGTAAAGGTAACATTTATTATATAAAATATTAACTCAACAAAAAATTTAAAAAAAAATTCTTTTTCTTTTCATTTATTTTTCTCTTAATTCACCTGTCAACTGTCACTCTCACGTCTCATCTCATTGTCCAAACCTTAAAAAAAGCTCCCCTCCATAATAATATAATATACTTCTTCTCTCCTTTTTCATTCTTCTTCTTTAGTTATTACTATTTAAGCGTCAGTTGAAAAAGAATAAGTTGCATGAAATGCACCTATTACTATTTAAGCGTGGTTGGTTACGTAGGAAAAGCTCTTGTTTATGTTGCCTTAGAAAGTAGCCTTAGAAAGAATCGTTGTTTTATTTCTAAAATTGTGTTGCTTGAACAAGTCCTCTAACAACATATTGGCTAAAGTATTTGGGAGTATTCAAATCAGCTGCTACATATATATATATATATATATATATACACAGCTGATATATAGATCTGCCTGTTGATGGTTCATTCTATACCAGTACGTAAATTTGCATTGCTTGTTTCTCTTGTGTTCTTTGCTATAGGTTCAATAGTTCAAGCCTTTTGTATAGAGTTCTTAATATAAGATTAAAGTGTATCAAGTGTTGCTATAATAAACACATTTTTTAACATATGATCCTGCAATCCTAAATCTTTTTAGCTCAGGAAAAAATACATCCACCCAAAGGAAAGACTTTCAATTTCTAACAGTTTGTCAAAGTAACACCCGCTTGCTAAAATCTCCCGCCATAGTTGTTGTATCACTATATTCACCAAAAGCCCTTCTACCAGTGGTGAAAACATTGCCCACAATCAAATCCTTGAGACAAAATGACAGATTTAGTTCCTCAACATAATTTTAAGTCTCTCTTTCACACAAAATAGGAAAAACAAGTTCATTAAATTATCCAATGATAATTCATTAGATATAGAATACTTCGATTACAAGTTCATTCAATGATAAAAAAATATAACTGTCCGCATACAACATAGTGCTAATAATTGTCCGCATACAACATAGTAGTAATAATTGTCTGCATACAACGTAGTAGTAAGTTAAAATACACAATAAAGAGAACCTCAATTTACATCTAGAATGCCAGTCCAAGAGCGAGTATCTGCATGCCTGACAAAAATTCAAATATTGTCGTTAGATACCAAAAGCCAAAACATACGCACTAATCTATGCAACTTGGCTAACTTCGACAATCATGGCATTTTATATAAAAGCAAGGCTAGAGTACCTGTTATGTTTTGCATTGAATTTGTAATAGTTAGTGAGTTTCTTGCTCTGTTGATACCTATTTCCTAATTTTTGTGGTATAAATATGCTCAGCAATCAATGTACTACATTGCAATGCCTTCTGCTCTGAACAATATGAATTTATGGCACTTTTGGCAATTCATGCAGTTCTATACAACAAATTTGGCATAGATCATGGAAGATACTAATTTGTTGTTTGAAAGTACAATGAAGAACTGAATTTTTTTGTTATTTTTATTTTGGGTTCTTTCTTTTGGTGGTGGGTCAAATAGGTTGAAGTGGATTAGATATGAAAGAAATTTTAGAAATTCTACTAGTAGCCCTAAAATCATTGGTTTTATACATGCAAGATTGGTTTTAATATCTAGCCATTTTCTAATTTAAATATGCTAACATCAAGGCAACAACATTTAATTGATGTCCATAATGGCATTTTATATGAAAGCATCACTTACCTAGTTTGGATTATTCTCGCTTGTCGAAGCCCCACGGGAAAGTGGACATCTTCTACGGTTATGCCCATGTTGATGACACAGTCCACAGCTCTGCTTTTGTTGAATCTCCCTCAAGTCAGAATTTGGCCTTCGGGTTCCCGGTTCTCGCCGAACCCCATCCATCTCATTCCGTATCCTAGATGCCACAGGTCGACCTTTGCCCCGCAACAGGTTTGGGTCAGGCACCCACTTTGGACCGTCCATATCCCTCCACAATGTATCTGACAGTGGCACCACAAATGGATGTGAGTAGGTGCGAATGGCATTCTCCAAACTATAACATGGGTCAATATATGTAGTCGCATCTTGCCCCAAGTGCTGAAGAGCTTTAATTGCATGAGAACAAGGATCTTTCGATTTTGCCACTTTCCACAACGACATGTTCTGGCTATTAGGTTTACTTCATGACTATGGTGTCCCCCTCCAGAGCTATTGATGTTGTATGCAGTAATTACTTGATATATACCATTCTGATTATTATACGCTGCTATTTGGTGTGAAATAGATTTTTGCAGGTTTTTTTGATAGATTTCTAAGACATATTTACTCCATACCTTGGCAATTGAGAGATCATGAGTAATTTCTTTATGTCGATCATGGAAATACGCAACAAGTTTGCTGTGTGTGAATTCAACCATTGCAGCAATGGGTAGGCCACGGGCACCTTTGAGTACTCCATTGAAGCACTCCGAGACATTGGTTGTCATAGCCCCATAACGGTATCCACCATCATATAGCTGGGTCCACATTTGTAAATCCTCTTTCATTAGATATGTGTATGGCATGATGGATGAGTCGGGCTCACTTTCCTGCCGCTCGGTTCTCTGTTTCTTCCTAAGGGCCTCGATCTCGGCTTCCTTGATAGGTTGCATGTACAACTCAAATTTAGCTTCCTGAGTAGCATACCCCGCTTGCAAGGCCAATGACTTTAAAGTGGCGTCCTGAAAATGTGTGTTGAAGTTGCTAGCAACATGTCGAAGGCAATATCTATGAACTACTCGTACTCGTCCATCATCATCTCTAGGCCAGTTTGCAATTGCATTTTGAATACCCTTATGTCGGTCAGAAATTATGCATATGTCCTTATCTGCTATCACATCCCCCAGTGCATTCCTGAGGCATTCTAAAAACCACCTCCAACTAGGCCCTGACTCTTTGTCCACAACGGCAAAGGCGAGAGGCAAAACCTTGTTGTTGGCATCGGTGGCCATTGCAATCAACAACACCCCTCGATATTTACCATACAAATGGGTCCCATCAATACTGATCACTGGCTTACAATGTCTAAATCCTTCAATGCATGGAGCAAAAGCCCAAAATACATAGCGCAATATTGTATCACCGAACTCGTCCCTAGGTATGGTGTGATACCAGAACTGGGTGCCAGGTTCTTGATCCAAGTATGCCAACAATAACTTTCTCAACCTTTGGTAAGACTCTTCCCAATCCCCAAATATCTTTGCAATAGCTCGTTGTTTCGCATCCCATATCTTATAGTAAGAAAGCTTATGCCCATAATACTTCCCTTTAATGAAATCTCTGAGGTGATAAATTGTTGCCGTGTGTTTTTCTTGCAACAATGGAACAAATTCTGCTGCAAGAAAATTACAGTTCATCATTCTACCATCAAGGGCTATGGCAAGGGGTGTACAACTGTGAGGACCCCTATAAGATGTGACCATCCATAGACCACGTTCAGGCTTCTCGACTGCCCCAACATACCACATGCATGACTCATCGACGCAATTCACAGACAATCTACTTTTGGTCGACCTACTAGTGATAATGTTTCTGTTATGCTTTGCGGCGTAAATTGTTAATGCACGCTTCACCGCCTCTTTATTCGCAAAAATCAACCCTTTCGCAAAATTCATGTCTGCATTCCAAGAAGAACCAAATGCATGCTGAACAACTTCAGGATCAACCATATTTTCCCAAGTATTTTCATAAAATGATGAGGCAGGAGGTTCATAAACAGGGGTTGTATTTGTAACATGCTGAACTCTAACATTAGCGTCTGCATCATCTTCATCACATTCAGCCATATCATCGACATCAGGAATTGGAGAAATTTCATGATCATCAACACCCATGTCAAAGTCACCATTATCAATCCTCTCTTCGTACTCATCTCTATCGTCAGGATCTTCCCCAAAATAGTCTTCATCTTCATCTTCAACTACTGGAACTGTAGAGGATTCACCTCGATGTGTATAAAATTGATCTTCATATCTATTTCCAAGTTCGCTCTCAATTGTTACTGGTATCTCTTGAAAATGGGGTGTATAGCCTCCCAATGTGGTGTATTGATCATCTAGGACTGCCACTTGTAGAGATGTAGTTGTTTGTACAATTTCTTCCTCTACGCCGACTTCCGCACGCGGCTCCAAAGTGACATACAACTCAAAATCTGCTGTTTGTTTCCATTTCTGCATCTTACTAAACATGAATTTCACATGTTTGTCCTCTGTTATCTCCATATATCTGTAATTAATGCGTTGATTGAGGACTTCATATGGAGAACGGAAAATAATATGTATGTCATGCAAAGCAGAGTTCACTTGCAACTCTTCCATAATTTTTACTTTCAGCTCATTCAGGGTCTTTAGCTTATGGCGTATCATCATATAGTAGCACTGCATACCCGGACCTTGAAATGAGGATCCGTCATAAGGGTTGGTATTGGTAAGGGGTCCACCGTAGTATATAGTTATAAGGATCATTGTGAACCTATAGATCATCAAGTGCAATTGTGTTAGTTACAAATTCATAACGCTCAATCAACATTAATCACAAAACTTTGCGTATGAAATGCCAACAATACTAACCTCAACCAAATTTGCATATACTCACCTTTAGTAATCTTACAAAAATAGTCATTACCAAATTCATATTCTTTATAAATTTCAAATCATTCTAGGGACATGACTTTCAAAACCCATTCAAATAAGTTATGATGAACAAAAATATTATATACCAACCAGTTATCCATTGAAATCTTTGTTACAAATACTATCTTAGATATCAACTCATAATCCATTTCATATCCATGATAAAGACCTAAAACTACTAAATATACCTAACAATTGATTACAATATTTACTACTAAATATTCCCAATACATCACAATAGTAATTTAAAAAAAAAAAAAAACTTAGCATATTATCACAATATTTACTACTAAATATTCCAATACATCACAATAGTAATTTAAAAAAAAAAAAAAAAAAACTTAGCATATTATCACAATATTTATACTAACAACCAAAACAAATATTCTCATATGTTGTAATAACATAATTAATCACAATATTTTGTACTAAATATTCCCAATAATCACAATATTATTTAAAAAAAAAAAAACTTAGCAAATAATTTATTCACAATATTTACACTAACAAAAACAAATTCCCAATATGTTGTAATATCACAATATTTAGTTATAAATATTCCCCATAATCATCATAATATAATGTTGTATTAAAGTATATAATGTATTCATGATCTTAAAGTATTCATGATTTTATAAATGTGTGTATAATTGTTAAAAAAAACTAGCAAATAACAAAAAAAAAAAAATTACAATATATTAACAATTTAATCACAATATCACTAACAAATAACAAAAACAAAACTTTTCCTAATATGTTTTAAAAATTTTCTTCAAAAAAAAAAAAAAAAACTAGCAAATCACATTACCTGAGATGAGAAGTGTTGTGTGAGCAAGTGAGGGAGAAGAGCTGTGAAATGATGAGCGTTGTTTGTTTTAAGAAGAGCTGAATGTAGTGTTGTGTGAGTGCAAGTGAGGGAGAAGAATTGTAAGATGATGAGTGTTTGTTTGTTTTAAGAAAAGCTGATATGTTCAAAAAGTGCTGAAGGGTGACCCGGGTAAGAAGGAAAAAAGTCCCCAGTTAGGACCCATGGCAACACGTGGAGAAGGTAGGATAATTCTTAGAAATCGATTTCAGAGAAGACGATTTCGCTGTGCACTCTCTGCCATGGATGAGACTGGGATGGGACGTCTGGAAAAGGGGGAACAGGATGTACAGAAGTCGACTCTAGAGGAGACGACTTTTATGTATAAAAGTCGACTCCAGAGAGGACGACTTCTATACATAGAAGTCGACTCCTCTGGAGACGATTTCTATGTATAGAAGTCGTCTCCAGAGGAGTCGACTTCTATGTATAGAAGTCGTCCCCTCTGGAGTCGACTTTTATGCATAAAAGTCGTCTCCTCTGGAGTCGACTTCTGCCTAACGTACCCGCTTCCCTCCGCTTCAGCTGCTGGTGAAAATGGGGAATATGCACAGGGAAATCGACTCTGAAGTACTCGAATTGTTAAAAATGCAAATAGTTTGAAAGTTTGCCTAACTAATGATATAGTTTGGGATTGATAGTTAATTTCTTAAAAATCCCCCTTCAGTCCCCAAACGGAATATACCGTGTGGTCGGTACTTGTAATGGCCTGTTCTGCCTTTCCGATGATAAACTGTCATACTCAAACTGTTTATGTCTTTGGAACCCTTGTGTTAGAAAGTTAGTTCACCTTCCTATTCCCAATGTCACCTACGCCACACACGGTGGCTTTGATGCTACTATTGGGTTCGGATTTGATCCCAAAACTAATGACTATAAAGTGGTGAGGCTGGTGACCTTACTAGATAGTCTTGACCTTGAACATTCTCGACCCGAGGTTGAGATTTACTCACTCTCCACTGGTGAATGGAGAATGCTTAGTGCTAGTTTGGTTCCCAAATGTGCTTTGAGTCGTCGTGAGCCACAGGCATTTGTCAATGGGGCTCTGCATTGGGTTGCTTTTAGGAGGGCTGATGATAACAACCTTCAACATTTTGTTTTGGTGTTCGATTTGAGCAACGAGGTCTTTCGCGAAATACTTCTGCCAGAACTTCCAGATTATACAAGTAAATTTGCGGGTTTGCTGTCAGTTTCTGTTTCTGCGTATGGGAATTCCATTGCCTTGTTTCAAAATGGCTATTTTAGTTTGGTAAAGGGGTGTCAAACTGGTGATTTCTATTTGTGGGTCATGGAGGAGTATGGTGTTGCGTCTTCGTGGACCAAAGTTTTAAAAATTGTGGAGGGTTTACCAAGGCCAATAGGTTTTAAAAGGAATGGTGAGGTTGTATTGTTATCATATGATGGGCAACTCGTATCGTGGGTTCCTTGGAGCACAGAGTTCAAGCATCTTAAGATTATTGGATATGAGGATACTTTTGTTGATTGTTATGTTGAGAGTCTAGTTTTGCTTGACAACGCTGCCAACGGTACAGTTACATACTGAGGAAACTCGGTAAGATGCATTTCATGCTTATCTTCTTCTTTAATTCATGGTTTTTCATTTTATTCTTTACATATATTTGGCATTGATAATACATTAGATATGAATATATAATGTTTGATATGGTACTGTTTTATAAATTCTTAAGCTGATTGATTACCTTTTAATGAAGTGGCTTTATTGTTAGGATAAATAGCTTATCAAGGTTGTGGTCGGTGATAGTTGAGTACATACCATGTATTCTTAAAAACTTTTGTACTTATTTCAAATTCTCTTTAATGTAATAATAAAGAAAAAGGAGTGCTCAAAGTAGCTTTGTGGGTGGGAGACAAATCCTTGACTCGGTTCTTATTGCGAATGAGTGTGTGGATAGCCGAAGGAAGAGTAGGGTTCCTGGAGTCATTTGTAAACTTTATATTGAGAAAGCTTACGATCATGTGAATTGGGAGGCTTTGCTGTATTTGCTGAATAGAATGGGCTTTGGAGTGAAGTGGTGTAAGTGGATCCGCACTTGTATTTCCACAGTTCAGTTCTCTATTTTGATTAATGGGTCTCTAGCTGATTTTTTTTGGTAGTTCAAGGGGTTTAAGACAAGGGGATCCGCTATCTCCTATGCTGTTTTTGATTTTGATGGAGGTGTTTAGTAGGATGTTGAGAAGAGTGGAGGGAGCTTGCTTGATCCACGGTTTTAAAGTTGAGGGTAGGAGAGGTGGTGGGGAATGTGTTTCACATGTCTTGTTTGTAGACGATACTATCCTATTTTGTGATGCAGATGTGGAGCAAATTCTTCATATTCGGTTGTTGTTACTCAGTTTTCAGGCGGTAACAGGTTTAAAGGTAAATGTGCACAAGAGTGAAATGGTTCCAATTGGGGAGGTTGGTGATGTGCATGCCCTAGCGGAAATTTTGGGCTGTAGAGTTGGAACTTTGCCTATGTCTTATCTTGGCATGCCGTTGGGGGCTTCGCATAAGTTCCCTTCAATTTGGAATCCTATTTTGAAAAAAATTGAGCGGAAATTAGCCGGGTGGAAGAGATTGTATTTGTCTAAGGGGGGTTGTTTGATGTTACTCGAGTACGTTATCTAGCCTTTCTACCTATTTTCTATCTCTATTCACCATTCCTACTTATGTGGCTAATAAGATTGAAAAGTTGCAAAGGGACTTTCTATGGGGTGATAGCAAGATTCATCTGGTAGGTTGGGATAAAGTTTGTGCGCCTATAGCTAATGGTGGTTTGGGGATAAGGAAAATTACTACTTTCAATAGGGCCTTATTGGGGAAATGGCTGTGGCAGTTTGGGAAGGAAGAGGGTCGGTTATGGAGGAGGGTGGTAGCGTCAAAATATGGGGAAGAATGGGGGGGATGGACCTCAAAGCGAGGTATGGGAGTTCATGGGTGTGGTTTGTGGAGAGGTATTCGCATGGGATGGGAGGATTTTAGCAAGAATTGTCAGTTTGTTGTTGGGTTGGGAAATAGAGTGAGATTTTGGCAGGATGGGTGGTATGGGGATCAACCTTTCCAAGTGGCTTTCCCAAGGCTGTATGGTATTGTTATTGATAAGGAGGCATCTATAGAAACTTCTTTGTCAAGGCAGGGGGCGGAGGATAGAAGATTTTGGGATGTTCGTTTTATTCGAGAATTTAATGATTGGGAAATGGATGAAGGGCTGCATTTTCTTGGTATATTGGGAGCTAATATTCCTCCAATGGATGTTAGAGACCGGATGAGATGGAAGTTGAAGCCTAATGGGGAGTTTGACATTCGGTCGTATTATAACAAATTGCGAGATTCTCCCTCAATTGTCTTTCCTTGGAAAGAAATATGGAAAGTAAAGGCCCCTAGGCGAGTTTCTTTTTTTGTTTGGTGTGTAGCTTGGAATAAAATCCTAATGGGTGATAACTTGAGAAGATTGAGGGGATTGGATTTTGTAGACTGGTGCATTATGTGCCGGCATTGTGGAGAGACGGTAGACCACTTACTTCTTCATTGTGAGATGGCTTATCGGTTGTGGAGCTTTGTCTTAATAACTTTTGGTTTGTCTTGGGTTATGCCTAGATCGATCTCAGATTTGCTTTTTGGCTGGTGGAATTGGTTGGGGAAGCATTCGTCTCAGATTTGGAACTTAGTTCCGCTGTGTATCCTATGGTGTATTTGGAAAGAACGGAATCGGAGGACTTTTGAAGATTTGGATAGTTCTGGTATTTAGATGATTGCCTCTTTTAGTGGGACTCTTTTTAATTGGTCTCGGGCTTGGGGACTCACGACTAGTGACTCTCTCCCCTCTTTTCTTAGCTCTCTTTCTCTTTTGTAATTTATCTGTTGTTTGGTTTTCTTTTTTGTTTTTTCAGTTTTCTTTTTCTTGTATTTTCTAGGTTTGCTCTATGTTTTTCATGCATAGAGTAGACATTCGTATATATAACGTTCTTACTTATCAAAAAAAAATTATCAACTTTGAGCAAGCTTATTTATTTATCCAAGTTCAATGTTTTCTGCAACTTATGGTTTACAATGTATGCGTAGAAGGGCTCAAAATTTTTCTTTGATGGCAATTTTATGGTGGCCTCTTTTAACTTAATGTTTTCAAACATACTAAAAGTTCTTCACGTTCTCCTTGTATTATATATGTAAAAGTTTCTCATTCTGTCAAATTTAATTTGTTTATGCTAAAGATTTTTCTTTTACATTTTAAAATCTTCTATTGCAGTAGATGCCTATCTTCTTGCTGAATTTACTGAAAAACATTCCCATAAAGAAGTGTTCATTGAGAAAGCAGCTCACCAGCCAGTATTGCTTGCTTTGGGTGATTGAGAATTGAAAATGAACTGTCTATACTCTTCTCCTGGATCTATTTTGTTATCTTTCCTTACTTAGCATGATTTGCGTCATTTATTTAGTCCCAATAAAGTAGTTAGGCTTAGAAGGATTGTTTCGTTGACCCCATTTCATCCCATTGTTTGTATTACAAAATTGTACGAATTAGAAACAAAAGGCCAATACCACTGGAAAAAATAAAGAGAAACTAGCTAAATAGAAGACATCAACTTAAAACTACTAGGTTAGTTTGGGCGACATTGCAATATTGACTTTTGGAGACTTGTGCTGCATTGCCTGATCTGGTGAATTTGGATTTTTGAGTGAAAGGAATGCTAGGTGTTTTGAGGGTTGTGAACGGTCTTTGCTAGAGATTAAGTCTTTTTTCTTACATACTCTCTTTGTATGGAGTGTGGCTCTGTCGCATTTTTCTTGTTTTTCCCTTTCTACTTTACTTGATTGTTGTAATTTTGGTTCTTGATCTTTGTCCCCACAGTACATCCCCAATGTACTCGGGTTGGCTTCTTTATTAATATAATTTTTCGTTACTTATCAAAAACAAAACTACTATTGTATCAATGCTTAATTTGTATCTGGAATTTGAAGAATTTAAAATTTTTTCGTTTTTCTTCTTTTTGAGACTTGGTTAATAAAGCTTGACCCATGGTTATCAGCTCAAGCAATTTAACAAATTTTTATACTCAACCTATAACTTGGATCCATAAAATTCTTCTTTAATGTGCTAAGTTTATAAAAAAAATTTATTTGCACTTTGGCCTTGATTTTTCTTTGTGGTAGACTTACATGTTTTCTAGCTAGTGACAAGTAACTTATTTTCATTTGATGTCTAATGATAATTGGTTGAATTGCTTTGGAACTGTAATGAATCTACTATAATTGCTTGGGGGCCAAAGAGGACACTTACACTTCTACCTATCTACATGCTGATGACTTGTTTGTACACTTGGTTCTCAATTTGGAAAATTATGCTGTTAATAGATCAGTAGAGTTGTGCCACTTGCTAAATCATTTGAGTGGGTAGTCGTAAAAGCATGACTGTGTCCTGAACAATATAAACTATGCTGGAAAAATGAATTTTAGATTAATCAATGCATCTGCACAGTTTCTTATCAAATTCTATTGAATGGTTCCCTGAGTAAAATTCTTTCCCTCAATATGGCTCTAGGCAAGGGGATCCACTTTTGCTTTATAATTGCATTATTTTTGTTCAAGGTACCTAATGATATGCAACATAGTGTTTTGAAAATTTTGAGGTGGAATTGTTTGTATTTTTTTCTAGAGACATTGTGGGGAGCAGGTAAATTTATTTACTAAACTGGAATTTCATCTGTGCTCATCTAATAAGAAAGATCAGGGGATAGGAATTAGGATGTAGAAAATGGGTCCTTTGAATAAGGTTTGATAGCAAAGCAGTCTGTTATAAAGGAGTTATTTGTAATAAAAAATGTTTGCTGCATAAGGAGTTAATGGCTAAGTACTGTAAAGGAAAGCATTTTTAGCTTCAGGTTTAAGCGCTCTGACTATTGGGTTGGAAAGTTGTCCTGTCTTGTAGATAATCAGCTTTGGCTTAAACTAAATGGTATATTGGAGATGGCACTTCAGTTTCGCTGAATCATCTACTTGGTTTAAGTTGAAGGGTAGATTGAAAAATGAGAGTTTTTATGCTAACTGTAGATCTAATTGATCGTGACAGATAACAAATTGTGTTGGAAATTTTCTCTCACTAGGAAACTTTACCAACCTACAGTGGCAGGTGAACTATGTAAGATTTCATTGTATAAGGGGAAATTTTAAGGACAAGTTAATCTGGCCACACTCTAATTCTGGTCTGGACTTTATAGTGTTTTCTTATGAAGAAGACTACACTTTGGAAGATAATTACGGTCCTGTTGTTTCTGCTTAGCTGAATTCCTTTCGGGCCATATTTGAGAGTTTGATATTACCTTTTATACGTCTTATTTTTCTGTGGAAATAATTAATAATGATTTGTCTGTGAAGTTAGACCTAAATTAGAAGACAAGTTGTAGTTTCTGATTCATGTGTGATGTCTTGTGAATATGAGGAAATTTTGAATCATTTGTTTTTCTCTTGTCCAGTTGCAGGAGCACTTTGGTTTTGCTTTAGTGTGTGGAATTAGAGTGGATTTTTTTTTTAATACATTTTAAAAAAAAAAAAAAAAATTATGGGGGTGGGGGTAAGTTAGAATAGGTTCCTTGCAACCCCAATCAGTGAGGGTTAGGTTAGAGCGATGGCTACATGTTTTCTTTGAAAGTAATGCAGTTAATTTTCTTGTTATGGAGGTTACTAACTTTTGCATCTAGTTCCTTTTACTTTTCCCTCATTTAGGTTGTTGTTTCTCTACTATATAATTTTTCTGGTTAGGAGGCAGCGATAAGTCGTAGGCATTGGAAACCTTTCCTTATAGACATCCCTTTCATCCCACACCAATGATGTGAAGGTGGAATTTAATCCAAAATCCTAACACAAGTCCTAAAAAAATCTACCAGGAAGCTAAGTTAACGCAAGTCCTAACACAAATGCTGAAATTTGTTTCATCTTATAATGTGCTAATGTTCTTAGTTTTTTCTTTTGGTCAAAGTTATCTTTTACTAGCTAATAGCTAAAGAAATAAGTTTTTGGTGTTATATGAATGAAAATAATACATTGAGTGATCAATTATTGTTGAGTCAGGAATATCAAAAAATTATTGTTGAAGAAGGGATAGCCCTACAGGTAAGACACATTGAACACACACACACATACCCTTAACTTTTTTATTTTTTATAAACGTATACACCTTTAACTAATAGCCAGGGATGTATTACTTAGAGCATATTAACGAATAAAACCAACCTTAAATTTTATAGTGTTTTGTGGTCGCATGGTTGGCTTTGGCTTTATTTTCAAATGTTTTATCTTGCTTGTAAAAAACAGTTGATGTCATATTATATTTATAATAATATTATATTCATATTATGTCTTCTCTTATTAATTGCCCTTTATTAAGTACCAAGATATCTACTTATTGTATAATTGTATAATTGTTGGCATGAGAATAATTGTTGTCCCCCACCTTCCTTGGTACACATGTTCATGTGGCTTGGACTACTTGGTACGTAATTTCCCCAAAACCACAAAATATTGGTGTAGGTTTTTTCCTTATGGTTACTACACTAATTAGTGTTAATTTATCTATTTCTAGTGTTAAATGGAAAAGAAGAATGCACTTACAGTTCTTAATTTTTTGCAGAAACTTGTGCAATCATGGTTGGTGATTAGCTGTGAATAAGTAATAGACTTTAACTCAGTAAATGAAAAAATTCAACAAAACTTTTTGATGTGTTTAAATTCTTAGTTTGAAATTAGTTCATTATGTCACAATGGTTATTTATGTTGAACACCTTTTGTGGCTACACTATTCTTATGTTAATATTTCTAGATGGTTTGCTGTTTGGTTTCAGTGTATTCACATAAATTATTCAGCACTTAACTTTGTCGGCCATTACTGTACTGTGATAAAGATGCGAGTGTTATGCCTATTTTAAACATTGAATTAGAGGCCATATTTCAATGCAAGGTAGCAACGTTGGACCTGACATTTTATAAGCAACAAACAACCAAATTAACTTTGAAAACACCTTCCACTGGACAATGCTATTTCAATACTAGATGCATATTCTTATATTCTGTGGCATAAGAAACAGCCTGATGAAAAATCTGTGATGAAACCGAGTTTGTCCCATTGACATGACTTTCATTTCAAGTAATCTGTGTCAACATGACGGTTCTTGGACGCTCTTATCCAAGTGGTGGGTGTGCATCATTTAACTTTTTGGCCAAAATTGATGGAATGATTGTTGGACAATGCCAAGTCTATCATATACGTATTGGATACTCTAATGCAACACCTCATGGTCCTACGGGCATAAATGAACCTGCATTATTGTTTAGTATTTTGAAATTATGTGTTTTTGGGAAAGTGTTAGTTTTAAAAAATTCTAATGAAATTGGGATTTTTTTTTTTATATATATAAATAAAGTGTTTGGTAAAAGCTGTTAGAAAAAATAAACAATAAGTCGGCTTATAAATGCATCCCAAACGCGCATGAATCTCTAGTAATTAATAGTTTCTAAGAACTAAAAATCGTAGCAACAATAATACATTCCATTCAACACTAGGAAAAAAAAAATATGAAGTTCAAAAACAAAAAGAAAGAAAATAAATAAATTCAGCATCTCTTTTTTTATATCAAATTCGACAAGTAATTTCTGTGAACTGTGTTTTCTAAGAAGAAATTTCTATCAACTTGAGAGACGAACACTTTACTAATTTTGTAGTTCTTGGACACTCCAATCCAAAGTGGTGGGGTGCATAATAGTCTTTCCCATCATTAAGTAGCGTATAGCCAATCTTGACCGAATCATTCTTGGAAAATGCTACCTAAACGTGTTGGATACTCTCATTCTTAGAAAAGTCCACCCAAACATTTTTATTTTTATTTTTATTTTTACGGATACAACCCAAAACGTGTTGGATATTCTAAATCCTGCTTACACAAAAAACTACCCCTATCTTGGATGGATATTTCATTGATTCAAAAATACCCCTGCAGCCATAGGTTTAAAAAGAGAAAAAACTAAAAGACAACCCAATAAAAATGCATCCCTAACTCTCATGTACAACATTGCCTACATAATAGGACTATTTTCTCGTTGGTTTTCAAATTTAATCCGAACTTCAAATTTATTCAATCAAGAATTTTAATTTTTAATTTTTACAATTTGTTTAGTAGAGGATTCTACTAACCACAAGTAATTTATCCTAAACTCTCAATCATGGTTTTTCATTTTATTTTTAAAAAACCTCATGTTTTAGGGTAACAGAAATTGAATGTAATTGTAACACTTGAAAAGAAATTTTCTACGACGGTTATTATGTTAAAGTGTGACAATTTTGATTTTCTTTTAATGGGTGCAGATGTCATGGCATATCCAATCTAACCATCTTGCCATCAAATTTTTACTACTTATCAAAAAAAATTTATGAGACAATTTTTCATTACATGTAATAGGTTTCCTTTTCTTGAAAATTAATAAGACACTATCTCTAATTTAGATATATCTCACACATTTAAAAAAAAAAAAAAAAAAAAGAGATATAACTCATACACGTTAGACACATTTCCTAAAAATTAGTACACACTATCTCTATTTAAAAATATCTCACACCTTTCTTTTTATTTTAGATTGTCTCTCCATTTGTTCCCACCCTTATTTTGGTGGTAGTTTAGTACCGCAAAAAGAATAAAATTCTATCTTTGTTTTTTTTATCTTTGTGTTATTTATTTCACTGTGTTTACAATGGTAGTTGTTGTATTTAGTTTAATATGTTAATAATTATGGTTTTTTTCCTTCCTTTTTTTCTAAATTAATTTTTATGAATAGGTTGTGAGTGGGATTGCTCCATTGGAGTCCAATATGATATACGTGGAGTAAAGATGGGCAGGTGGCCCTGGTAGAAATTAATAGCTTTTAGCCAATCTTAACCAAATGATTCTTGGAAAATACTCTCCAAATGTGTGGGTGCACAAAAAAATTAGCTGGTGTCTTAATTTATTGATAGAAATAACCATCAAGAAGTGGAGGGGACATCATAAATTTAAATTCTACTATATTTATAAAAAAAATTTCAATTCCTCAAAGAAATAAATTCAAGTAATTTGTGTTAACATGACGGTTCTTGTACACTCCTATCCAAGTGGTGGGTGCATCATTTAACTTTTTGGCCAACATTAATGGAATGATTGTTGGACAATGCCAAGTCTATCATATACATGTTGGATACTCTAATCCCACACCTCATGGTCATGCAGGCATAAATGAACCTGCATTATTGTTCAGTATTTTGAAATTACGTTTTTTTGAAAAGTGTCTGTTTTAAAAAATGCTTAATGAAAATAGGATATTTTTTTTATATAAATAAAATGTTTGGTAAAAGTTGTTAGGAAAAATAAGTAATAAGACGGCTTATAAATGCATCCCAAATGTGCTTGAATCTCTAGTAATTAATAGTTTCTAAGAACTAAAAATCATAGCAACAATAATACATGCTATTCAACACTAGAAAAAGAAAAATATGACATTCAAAAACAAAAATAAAGAAAAGAAATAAATTCAATCTCTTTTTTTATAGTCAAATTCGACAAGTAATTTCTGTGAACTGCTTTTTCTAAGAAGAAATTTTTATCAACTTGAGAGACAAGAACACTTTACTACTTTTGCAGTTCTTGGACACTCCAATCCAAAGTGGTGGGGGTGCATAATTGTTTTTCCCATCATTATGTAGCTTATAGCCAATCTTGACCAAATAATTCTTGGAAAATGCTACCTAAACGTGTTGGATACTCATATTCTTGGAAAATTCCACCCAAACATTTTTAATTTTATTTTTACAAATACAACCCAAAAAACGTGTTGGATATTCTTAATCCCGCTTACACAAAAATCTACCCCTATTTTGGATGGACATTTCATTGATTCAAAAATGCCTCTACAACCCTTGGTTTCAAAAACAGAAAAAACTAAAAGACAACCTGATAAAAATGCATCCCTAACTCTCATTTACAACATGACCTACATAATAGGACCATTTTCTCGTTGGTATCAAATTTAATCTGAACTTCAAATTTATTTGGTCAAGAATTTTAATTTTTAATTTTTACAATTTTTTTAGTAGAGAATTCTACTAACCACAAGTAATTTATCATAAACTCTCAATCATGGTTTTTCATTTTATTTTTAAAAAACCCATGTTTTAGGGTAACGAAAATTGAATGTAATAGTAACACTTGAAAAGAAATTTTCTACGACGGTTATTATGTTAAAGTGTGACAATTTTGATTTTCTTTTAATGGGTGTAGATGTCGTGGCATATCCAATCTAACCGTCTTGCCATCAAATTTTTACTATGTATCAAAAAAAAAAAAAAAAAATTTGAGACAATTTTTCTTTACATGTAATAGGTTTCCTTTTCTTGAAAATTAATAAGACACTATCTCTAATTTAGATATATCTCACACATTTTTTTTTTTATAAAAAAGAAAGATATATCTCATACATGTTAGACACATTTCCTAAAAATTAGTACACACTATCTCTATTTAAAAATATCTCACATCTCTCTTTTTATTTTAGATTGTCTCTCCATTTGTTCCCTCCCTTATTTTGGCAGTAGTTTAGTACCGCAAAAAGAATCAAATTCTATCTTTATTTTTTATCTTTGTGTTATTTATTTCACTGTGTTTACAATGGTGGTTGTTGTATTTAGTTTAATATGTTAATAATTATGGTTTTTTCCTTCCTTTTTTTCTAAATTAGTTTTTATGAATAGGTTGTGAGTGGGATTGCTTTGCCATTGGAGTCCAATACAATATATGTGAAGTAAAGATGGGCAAGTGGCCTTGGTGGAAATTAATAGCTTTTAGCAAATCTTGACCAAATGATTCTTGGAAAATACTCTCTGAATGTGTGGGTACACAAAAAAATTATCTGGTTTCTTATTTATTGATAGAAATAATCATCAAGAAGTGGAGTGGATATCATAAATTTAAATTCTACTATATTTATAAAAAAAAAATTCAATTTCTCAAAGAAATAAATTCAAATAATTTGTGTCAACATGACGGTTCTTGTACACTCCTATACAAGTGGTGGGTGTGCATCATTTAACTTTTTGCCCAAAATTGATGGAATGATTGTTGGACAATGCCAAGTCTATCATATACGTGTTGGATACTCTAATCCAACACCTCATGGTCCTGCAGGCATAAATGAACCTGCATTATTGTTCAGTTTTTTTTTTTTTTTTTTGAAGTGTCAGTTTTAAAAAATGCTTAATGAAAAAAAAAGTGTTTGGTAAAAGCTATTAGAAAAAATAAGCAATAAGTCGGTTTATAATGCATTCCAAATGTGCACGAATCTTTAGTAATTAATAGTTTATGAGAACTAAAAATCATAGCAACAATAATACATGCCATTCAACACTAGAAAAAGAAAAATATGGTATTCAAAAACAAAAACAAACAAAAGGAAATAAATTCAACATCCCTTTCTTTTAGTCAAATTGGACAAGTAATTTCTGTCAACTACTTTTTTCTAAGAAGAAATTTCTATCAACTTGAGAGACAAGAACACTTTACTACTTTTGCAGTTCTTGGACACTCCTATCCAAGTGGTGGGGGTGCATAATAGTTTTTCCCATCATTAAGTAGCTTTTAGCCTATCTTGACTGAATCATTCTTGGAAAATGCTACCCAAACGTGTTAGATACTCTCATCCTTGGAAAATTCTACCCAAAAATTTTTATTTTTATGGAAACTACCCAAGCATGTTGGATATTCTAAATCTTGCTTACACAAAAAATCTACCCCTATTTTGGATGTATATTGCATTGGTTCAAAAATATCTCTACGTCCTTAGGTTTAAGTAGAGACAAAACTGAAAGACAATTCAGTAAAAATGCATCTCTAACTCTCATGTATAACATTGCCTACATAATAGAACCATTTTCTTGATGATTTTCAAATTTAATCTGACTTCAAATTTATTCGGTCAAGAATTTTAACTTTTAATTTTTACAATTTAATTAGTAAAGAATTCTACTAACCACAAGTAATTTATCCTAAACTCTCGATCATGGTTTTTCATTTATTTTTAAAAACTCCATGTTTTAGGGTAACGGAAATGGAATGTAATAGTAACACTAAACAAAGAAATTTTCTACGAGGGTTATTATGTTAAAGTGTGACAATTTTGATTTTTTTTAATTGTTGTAGATGTTGTGGCATATCCAATCTAATTGTTTTGCCATCAAATTTTTACTACTTATTAGATAAGTACACACTATCTCATACACTTTAGACACATTTCATAAAAATAAGTACACACTATCTTTATTTAAAAATATCTCACACCTCTCTTTTTCTTTTAGATTGTCTCTCCATTTTTTCCCATGCTTGTTTTGGTGGTAGTTTAGTACCACAAAAAGAATCAAATTCTATCTTTGGGTTTTTTTTTTTTTTTTTTTTTTTTT